>NW_027492826.1:240000-505084 GCF_021521415.1 Bidens hawaiensis
TTGGTTACATTTTTTATTCTGCTTTATTTTCTGTCTTTTTCTATTCCTACATTGGGGACAATGTAGATTTTAAGTGTGGGGATGGGAACTGACGTTTTCTTTTGGTAAAAAAAAATAAAAAAAATTATAAAAAAAAACAGTTTCAAATTTTATAAAAAAAAGAAAAAAATATAAAATATAAAAAAAATAAATAAAAAAAGTTAAAAAAAATGTCCCGAATTTTTAATGATTTTTTTTTTGCAAATAATGGAAAATGATAGAAAAATTTGAGATTGGTTTTTAAAACTACTATTATATATGAGATTAAATAAAAGATAACGTACTAAACTTGGGATGTGTCGGTAGGCCAACTAGCTTTGATAGTCCTCTTTAGCAAGTTTTTATATATATAATAATTTGAAAAACTGTGAAGCCGAATTTCGATGCTTAGGGAGGATTACCATAATCTAAAAACTTTGAGATGGTAAGACTTAGATGCACTCAAACCAGCACACACCACATGCCCATCTTTTTACGAGCTTAGAAATAGTTATATATTTTAGGGTGATATAAAAGATTGAAAAAAAAAGATGAAAAAAAGAGAAAAAAAAGTATGTTTTGAAAGTTTGTTATGAAAGTTATGTATTGTATTATCAAAAGCTGTTCAAGAAAAGAAAATGCTTGTGAAGAAAGTTATGTATTGTAAAATGCGAAAGAAGCATTGTTTAAAGTTAGAAAAAGAGGCCAAAGATGCAAATACTAGACGGGACCTAGAGTTTACGTGTTACCTTGGGGATGGTGACTCTGAGGATACACTATTGTAGCTCGAAGGTTCTTAGTCAATAAATATCAAATTAGGATTTATAGGACAAAGTCCAATAATATTTAGGAATAGCTCGTACAACCTCCACATGACCATTCATTCATCCAAATTCACCGAGTGCATCTAATTAGTACCATCAACGAGTCCTTGGCTGATGGTGATTTGTCAAACCAGTTTGCTTTGACTCTAGTTTTTCTAGCTCTCTTTGTTTGAGATGGGGTAGGTGTAGCCGTGGTTTTTGAACTTAAAACGCTTAATGCAAAATGGGGGCTTGATAGGCTGGTGGCTGGGTTTAAGTGGACAACAATATCGGCAATCGCGGTTTTTGCGTTTATCTGTGCTTAAAAGATAATCTATATGTTTTGAAAACTAGTCTTGAATTCTGATTCCATTGCAATATATATACTTTTCAGGGACGAAAAAGATTTAAGTGTGGGGATATTTGATATGGGCTAAATTATATATAAATATAACAGATATTTCCTACATTTTAAATAGCTTTTGACGTTGTTTTTATTTAATATTACTCTCAACTGACACATATTTAAAGTTCAAAGGTTTGATGAGACAACGAGTTTAAAACTAAATAAATGTTGTGTGAATGTATTGTAGGTGTCAAAGTTTTGGACTTCAAAATTTTACAAAACATATGGGCTGGGCCCACAAGAAGATCAAAAAAATAAAGGATTTTTGACCATAAAATAAACTGGTGGGCTTTAAGATGTGTTGGAGCTAAAAAAAAAAAAAAAAAACCCTAAGATGATATTATTATAAAGAGAGCCGAAGCATAAGGCATAGAAGATATGAATATAAAGAGGGAACTTGAAGTTTTGTTGGATCAGAAGGCTACGTGGGGTTTTTCTTGGTGTTGGCGTGCGGCTCAAAAACAAATACAAACAGAGATTATTATCTCTTGTGCAACCAAGGAAACCTAGTAAAAGAAATTTATTATCATTGTTTACGTGAGGTGGGGGATTGTGCACACAAGTCAACATGAAGTCAAGAGGGCTAGTGTTGGTCACGTGAAGGAGAGCTAGACACAATTTATGTGTGCCACTCTATGGGGATCCAAAGAAAGAAACATCAATCACATAACCTACTTGTAACGATTCCGACGAAACCAGTTATACCCTAACCGGTAGACGTTAGTTACGTCATATGTAATGTCGGGTACATGAGTTACCATGGTAATTATACGAGAAAACATGGTTCATTGTATTGATTGTACGTGAATATATAATTCACCGTATTGAATATGCGATCAAACGATCGATAGTTATTGAAACCCGAATGAATCGAGGGTTCAATTATAGACGAGATATATGATATTTAGTGTTGTTATGAAGTATTAAAGCTTCGGAATAAGTGGATTAAAGCACAGAAAAAGGATTTCGATTTAATAGTACGTCGGTACGTTAAACGAAACCTTTAATACCAAACCGAGCAAGAGACGATCGATCAAGCCGAAAAAGATGCGTAATAACTAATAATATGACGTTTTAAGTTAATGAAAGTCATGGTTTAAGTTTTTGAAGTTTTTAAATCGGTTTTATATATATTTCATTTTTAAGCCGAAAAACGACCGTTTTAGCCTCGTTTTAAGCCGAATTAAACGTTTAACCGAAAAACGAACTGGACCAGATTATCCAAAACATTATCCGGATATCCGAAATCCAAACATGTGGCCTAGAATGAAGAAGTGGGTCCTACCCCACCCCTCATCTAAACCGATCGGAATGCATAGGGGTGTAAACCCTTTCCATTTTTTTTTTACAAACACACTCAACAATCCATGAATCCTCTCCACTTGATGATCAAAAACCGAGAGTTTGTAGCAAGAAAACAAGGTAAGGAATCGAGTTAATCACGTGTTCATCTTCGTTTCTTGAGTTTGTTTGCAAGAAAATGAGGTTTCAAAGATGAAAACCGATTCTTGCGTGATCAAGTGATGTATACGGGTTATACAAGGGATCTTGGTCCAAGAAAGGAGTTAAACGAACCAAAAACGATTTTTTACGGTTTAAATCTTTGTTTTTGAATCATAACCGAAACCATGAGAGAAATGGCTTGATCGTGAGTGTAACTTGCTTGGTATTGCGGTATGTTTGTTGTAGGTTCTGTATTTAGTGGTTGATAAGGCGGAAAGATGAGTTGTAGCTTGTAGTGGCGGAAAACGAAAGGTATATTCGGTTATGTTCGGTTTTGGGAAATTTGGACAGATTGTTGATGCTTAAGAGTTAGGTCATGAAATTTTACAGAGGTGTTAAACACATGAAAATATGAGTTCTGTGAATTGTTGGTAATTTTTGGATAAAGGATGAATATTTGGTGAATTTAATGCTCGGTTTTGGCCAAAAATGGTGAAAAATAGTTAAATATCATGAAAAATTCTGGAAAATTGCAGATAAGCTTTTCATATCATGTATAAGTCACACACAAAATTTGAGGTCCGTTGGAGAAGTCTAAGTAGGCCTTTCGGTTAAACGAGTTCTAGGGATTCTAGCTCGGTTTTGGTAAAAAGGGCATGTAAAAGAAGATTTCGGTTAAACGAGTTCTAGGGATTCTGAACTCACGTGATATGAATCACTGATACAGACTCTCTTCCTCACGTTACATTGAACTCAAACCAGCTTAGATCAACTCGATGAACAACTTCAACACTAAGCCGTAACCTAGTATAAATACACGACACTTCGCCTGATATGTTCAGGCTAAGTTGTCCATAACTTCGCTTGTTCAACAAGTTCGCCTAGGCGAACTTGTTAACAACTTCGCTTAAACAAAAACATAAATAACATTACAGACTCGATTACAGACACTAGACTATGAACTACTGACATTTATGCACCAACAGACTCCCTCTTGGCAGTAGCTTCATATCTTGATCTTTAAGCACTTGTCTTGTAATCTTCACGCATGCACTCCTTCTCTAACACATACCGTGACTACTCGCTGATACTTCCTCACTTCGTCTTTCCAAGCAGGAATATAGAATATCTTCTTTTCATTCAACACTTGCAGATCAGCTTTCGATCAGTTAACAAGATGCATCGGATCATACACCCTCAGCACTTCTTGTTCGTCTTCGTCTTCCATCACGGCTTCAGCAGTCTGGCAATCAACATACCACCATTTAAGATTCTTCAACACATCTTGAGGCATAATCTTCATTGGAACCTCCTTAATGCATCGAATCGGTTTGTACTTCATTACCATCCATGGCTTGCCATCTGCTCTCATTCCCCTTTCTTTATCTTCCACTAGCTTTCCCTTCTGTGGCTTTAATAACTCAAACTTCTTCTCTTTTATGCTCTCTCTCCATACAATTTTCTCAATGACTCTAGCCATATTATCGTCATTTCGATTGATTAACCCCAATCTGGCTAAGTCTTTCACTTCACATTCCGGCAGTGTATTCAACGACCTTAACATTCTTTTAAAGTACTGAACGCCGTCATACCGTTTAATCACAAAGAGCTTCAACTGCTCATCATAGATCCAGCAAATAATCCCTTTCTTCGCTTCGGCATAGCCTTTAATATTGTAACTCTTCTTAAACATTGTAGGGACCGCTGGTTTCTTCGTTTTGACGAACCACTGAGCATAGCCTTCCTTCCACCTAGGCTGCTCTTCCCATTCAGTCTCATCATTTTCCATCTCATTACCCATATCGGCTTTCTCAATATCTGGGATCTCGTGTTCAACATTTTCTTCTACTATTTCACCTTCTTCAACATCTTCTTCAATCACAATCTGAGCTCCAATCTTCTCAATCTCCTCAATAGGCAGCACATCGTCATCAAACATCACATCATCATCTAGCATATCATCATCTAATTCTTTCAAAGCATCAATCACATCATCTTCATCATCAACCATCACCACCTCATCACCACCAACTGCACCTGCAGACTCCCCCTGAGCTGTGGAAGTCCCAAGAGCTTGAGTAGTTCTTGGCAACTCACCACCTGCATCTTTCGATGCATTGGGATCATCGTCTCTATCATTTCTCTTCTTTGTCCTTAACTCATCGCCTCTACAGCCTGTCTCCCCCTGAGATGCCAAGAACTCCTTCATAGCATCTATAATTCGCCCATGTTCAACCAGGAGGGACGACTGTAGTTGATTCTCTGCTACAAGGCGCTGAATAGCCTGGGTCTGGATAAAGTTTATCCTCGATTGCTCTGCCACGACCCGTTCAAGTGCAGCTATTCTCTCCGAGTCTGAGAGGGTTGCATCGAAATCAAACCTCATGTTAGATGTGTCTTGAGTATACTCAGCAGGGATCTCGAATGTAACCGGGACATCAGAAGCAGTTGTGGACGTAACCGCAGGTGGTATCGTGACCGACAACCCTGCAGTTGCAACGACTGTCGACTCTACAAATTGTGCCACCACCTCTGAATGAGTAAGCGTTGGAGGTGGTAAAGACACAATCTCCGGAGTCGTCATCTGTAGTGTGATGGATGGGATGCCGACAGCTGATGTAGCCACCACGGGAACTTCCGCGGCGCCTAAACCTGTGACCTGTACAGATGTAGGAACAATCGACATACCTGACAGTGCGGATGGAGCGAAACGTACAACTTTTGAAGTCTCTCCAGCTCCCATACCTGCACCTGTCCTTTTACGTCTTGATCGTCTAATCAGCTTGTGAATATCCTCTTCTTCTTCTGACTCGCTATCATCAACTGTTCTCTTCCTCTTGCCAAATGTTCTCTCTTGAGTCACCAACATCCTTCTCGCTTCATCCATAACATCATCAAGATCTGAGTCAGCCACCGTCGTAGCTGCTCTAGTAACACGCACACTCGAGACACGTTCAACTGGAATCTGAACGTTCTCCTCTGGATCCACCCGATCCATATCGAAGAACCCTTGACCTCCGAATTCTGCATCAAGGTCCACTTCCTCCTCCGGTGACACAACAGGAGCAGCAGGTATAGCATGAGTTGCTCTTGCCTGTTGTGGTGCCGGGTCTCTGAACTCATCCCCACGAGCTGGCACATACCCCGGGTTTATTAAGTACCCAAAGAGTGGAGTATGCCTTGGACGCAGTTCAGGCTTGCTCCTCGCACTGGATGTACGGCATTGAGCGAAGATACGTTTGCTCACATTCTCCACATATCTTATTGGACGTCGTTGAGGCAACGTGGGAGAAACATGATTCAAGATCATCTGAATGAATCTTGGATACATGATGAACCTCTCACGGGCCATCGCTCTTCTCTGTCTATCAATTTCGTAAAAGACCATCTGACTAAAGCTATAACGTTTGTTATAAGTCAGAGCAGTCATTGCTGACTGCATGGTCGCACCCATACCATCAGTGCCCGCCTTCCTCCCAGACATGCAGACAATCATAACGTGCATGAGGAAGCGCCACTGATCAAGTAGGAAACCCTTCCTCCGTTGTGTATCGCCCAATGGACCAGAATAGCCCATTCTTAGAAATGCTCAATCGCGAAACGGAGCAACACACTCCGTAGGGTCATCCCTAGTCCCCTCACCGAACCGTAAAGCCACCCGTATTTGTTCAGATGAGAACTGAACCTCTTGATTGTTGACGGTTGCTCGCATAACCGGGGGCTCAACGCGGCAATCGTATTCCACAGTCTGCCAGAAATCCTCGATATTGGGTAAGGATATCGGCAGAGTCGTAGTGATAGCGTGGAATATCCTCGAGCGAAGGAGGAATGTGATTATCTCGCGGTAATCCTCCACACCACTCGCTTCCGGGTCTAAGGTGATGAACATGTTGTGACCCGGGAAGAATTGCCTCTGATTATCTCCATCGTCACCTCCAGCACCTCCAGCACCTGCTACTGCAGCCATATCTGCAACAAACGAACCAAGTTAGATAAACGTTAAGGCGTACCACAAGTTCGCTTATTACCATGAGCGAAGTTGTGATAACTTCTGTATAGGAGAAGTTAACGTTGGGGCGAAGTTGGGCACAACTTCGCTTCAACGTTAAGTTCGTCTAATGACTAATCAGAAAAAGGTCCAGGCGAAGTTAATGTTGGGGCGAACTTGGGCACAACTTCGCTTCAACGTTAAGTTCGCCTTACCACAACATCGCCTCAGGCGAAGTTAATGATAACATCGCCTCAGGCGAAGATAAGCATCAGGCGAAGTTACGGATAACT
Organism: Bidens hawaiensis; assembly: GCF_021521415.1. Lineage (NCBI taxonomy): Eukaryota > Viridiplantae > Streptophyta > Magnoliopsida > Asterales > Asteraceae > Bidens > Bidens hawaiensis. The sequence goes on from NW_027492826.1 coordinate 246,952, forward strand.
TCGCCGAAACCCTAAGTTCGCCTGAATATGAATCGGCGACAGATAGATTGATTCAAACTCGAAAATCTGAGGTTTTCTGGGTATTTTGACGATTTAGGACTCTTAAACTCAAGCTTTTAAGGATATGTTGACGATCAGTTTGGTTATTAACACGTAACAACAAGATTTGGAAGTCCGATTTGAAGGTCCGACGGTTCGAGGTTCATAATCGGGTCGAAACGACCACTGATTATCATTGAAGAACAATGATTATACAATGTAATGGCATCACGAACCTTGAAACGTAACGGAAACTGGGAAAAAGAACAAGTAATCGGAATAACGACAAGTTCGCCGGATAATCAAACGATAAGTTCGCCGAGAAATATTCAATAAGTTCGCTGAGATTAGAAATTATGAACACTGTTGACCTTAAGAATTCTTTATATAGGGGCGGAGTTAAACAGGCGAAGTTGTGGATAACTTCGCCTAGGTGAAGTTATTCACAAGTTCGCCTAAACTTTTCAAATCAAACCCATATAGTTTGAACATTTTGCAATTTTGTTTTAAAACTTACCTTTAAGAATTAAATGACACGTTCAAGTCCAAGTAACCAGTTATAAAATCATAAACTACCTAAGTAACGAAAAACTTTTAAAAATTAAAGTACAAGGGATCAAATTTCAGTCTCGATAGGGACTACCACGTTTTAGAAAAGATCCAAACAGGAATCATACTAATTACGTGACTGTCACATAGATTCGTGTTTAGCTGTATTATGACATAAAGAAACAGGTTGTAAGCAGGTAAATAACTTAAGATGGTTTTCATCGTTTCTGTGATACGAGTTAAGTTCAATTAAGCTCAAAAATTAAGTGGGCAACAACTCAGAGATTATGATGCCTCCTTTCTATTCTCAAAGCGTATTTGGCTTTCCCCAAGTCACCCCGAATTGACTTCGACCCTTAGTGTCTGATTAAGTTTGTAATTACTCTTCTTCTGCTTCCCGTTCTCTTTCTTACTCCATGATTTAAGAAGGCTTAATATTTTGAACTCTAGAATGTTCCAATAACTCATAATAATTTTTTTTTTTTTTTAACCGAACACTCATATAGACTTCAGAGTAGTAAACAACTGCAAGTCCCGAATCTGGATCACTGCTGTTTCTTGAAACGCTATCTTCACAGGAATCAGAACACTTACGGGCTCGTGTATGACTGGGTAATCGCTTTTCTGCCTATCATTCGGAAAGATATATATGAAGACAAGCAAAACTCCTAAGGAGTTTCCACGTAAAATCGAGTAGTTTTAGTTTGTATCACATCTACTTTTACGCACCATAAAAAGTTACCATGACATACAATGACTGTCCTAAAGCCTTTTAAGCCTAATAACTTCACTAGTTAAGCACACAGAATCAGTATATCTATCATTTTCCAAGGTTGGATCAATTTTCTGTTAAACATAGCTAACGAACTTCTTACGAAGTAGTAGACTTGAAAAATAATTTCATTTCCCTTAAAGAAAATTTTTTGACTTCAATCGCCCCGATCAAGTCAAGTCGTCAGGTTAACGGCTATCCCGAAGATCCAATGGATCAGCTGGACCGACCACATACTAGTATGTGTCCTTCTAACTAAGTACGATCGACTAATTTTCAGCGAAAGAATGAAAACTCATCATAAACCGCCCCGGTCACTTTCAGTCATCTGGTTAATGGCTATCCTCATATTCTACAAGTAGAATTGAGGACCAAACATATCCTAAGACATGTCCTTCAAACTGTGGTAACCGACATACTTTTAAGCGATAGTGATTTTTTTTTTTTTTTTTTAATATAACTTGAAAAGCATGGTTACTCGGGATTGATCATCCCATTCAACTCAATAAGGTTTTGAAATCTCGTTTTGTCAAACGCTTTAGTATATAAATCAGCGAAATTATCAAGCGTATCCACCTTTTCAAGCACAATCAGTTTCTTCTCAGCACAATCCCGTATAAAATGATGACGTATGTCAATATGTTTAGTTTTACTGTGCTTCACGGGATTGTTAGTTACTGAGATAGCAGCTGTGTTGTCAATGCAAATAGGAGTAAGTAAGAAATTCAGACCATAGTCGCGCAACTATTGTTGAATCCAAAGAACCTGGGAGCAGCAGTTGGATGCTGCCATGTATTCTGCCTCACAGGTTGAAATGGCGACTGAAGTCTGCTTCTTGCATTGCCACGACACCAATCTGCCACCAAGAAACTGACATCCACCTGTTGTTGATTTCCGACTCTGATTGCACCATCCATAATCAGAATCTGTGTAAGCGACTAGCTCCAAGTCTCCTCCTCTCGGGTACCACAACCCCAGCTTCGGCTTGCCCTTGAGATACCGCAGTATCCTCTTTGCACCCTTCAAATGAGATTCTTTTGGATTTGCCTGAAAGCGTGCACAAAGACAAACAGCAAACATTATATCAGGCCTAGAAGCAGTTAAGTACATTAAAGAACCTATAATAGCCCGATATTGAGTTGGGTCCACATCTGCATCACCGTCTGACTCAGCACCCAATTTGTGATTGACGCAGATTGGAGTATCAAATGGAGAGCTGTCCTCCATCTTGAATCGTTTGAGAACATCATGGACATACTTCGTCTGATGAATGAACATCCCATCCTTCTTTTGATCAACCTACAATCCTAAAAAGAAAGTTAGTTCACCCATAGCACTCATTTCAAACCTTTTCTTCATGACGGTCTCAAACTCTTGACACATGGAGACTTTTGATGCAGCAAAAATAATGTCATCCACGTAGACTTGCACTAGCAGGAAGTCGCTTCCTTGTCTCTTCACAAACAGTGTGCTATCAATCTGACCTCTTTCAAACCCATTTTCAAGCAAGTAATCTGATAAAGTTGAATACCAGGCACGAGGTGCCTGATGTAGTCCATACAATGCCTTGCTTAACTTGTAAACGTGGTCGGGAAAGTCTGGGTCAGGAAAACCCGGAGGTTGCTCAACATATACTACCTCATCGACTTTCCCATTCAGAAACGCACTCTTCACATCCAGCTGAAATACCTTCATCTTTTTATAAGCAGCGAACGCCAAAAACAATCTAATGGCTTCCAACCTTGCCACCGGAGCGAACACTTCATTATAATCAATCCCCTCTTGTTGATTAAAACCTCTAACGACTAGCCTCGCCTTGTTTCTTATGATAATCCCTTTCTCATCTCTCTTGCACTTAAACACCCATTTTGTGCCTATCGCATGCACATGCTTCGGTTTTTCAACCAAAGTCCAAACTTCCATTTTCTTGAATTGAGCCAACTCTTCTTGCATAGCTTCGACCCACGAGCTGTCCTTGAGAGCCATTTATAATTCTTCGGTTCAATCTGGCTGATAAAGCAGGTGTACAAGCATTCGTTGATTATCCCTGTCTCCTTGATGCTTGTGTAAACACAGGTGTGCTCATTCAAGCTACGTCTTGTTTGTACACCGGAGGACACATCACCAATCACATTCTCCAAAGGGTGATCTTTATGAATTCTCGTGGTCGGAACATAGCCAACATGCAAATTGTCTTCCAAGTTAGAAGAGAGCTCGTCAATGGTTGTTTCATGCTGAGAGTGAAACGGATTGAAAAATTCTTCTTCAGTCGAGGCAGCAGGGGTATCGACAGCATTTGATGAGGAAGGTTGACATTTATCGATCAGCTGTCTTTGCAATAGGTTTTCTTCCTCATCAAGGATCATCTTCGTAGCAACTCTCTCTTCTTCTTCAGCAATATCCGAATACGGTATGTTAAAAGACTTAAAAAGTTTAACATAGTCGAAAAACTCAGCAGGTCCGTTGCTTGGTTTTGGCGGTTGGTAACTTGTGATATCAGTGTTACACACCACCTCAACCTTGCTGGTCGATGTATTAAATACACGTCTGTTGGGAGTCCCAACAACATAACCGACTAAGATTCCTTCATCGGCTACTTCACCAAATTTAGAATTTATCTTCAAAATCGAACAAGGGGACCCGAATGGTTCAAGACCACTCAAGTTGGGCTTTCTCCCATGCATAAGCTCATAACACGTTTTACCAAGTCTTTTAACAGTTAAGACTCTATTCAGAACATAACAGGCTGTAGCAACAGCTTCAGCCCAAAACACCACAGGAAGCTTCGAATCAGCCAGCATAGTTCTGGCTCCTTCAATTAATGTTCTATTCTTCCTTTCAGCCACTCCATTCTGTTGCGGTGTATACGGAGCGCTGTATTGGTGTTCAATCCCGCTCTGAAGGCAGAAGATCTCCATCTCAAAATTCTTGAACTCCGTTCCATTGTCACTCCTGATGAACTTAACCCTTTTATCCATAACGTTCTCAACTTTGGTAATCAAATTCTTCACCATCTGAGCCGTTTCGTCTTTTGATTTCAGGAAATACACCCACGAATATCGTGAGTAGTCATCAGTGATCACCAAGCAATAAGAAGTTCCTCCTAGACTTTTTGCATTCGCGGGACCGAAGAGATCCATGTGAAGCAACTCCAGAGTACTGGCAATTGAATTGACTTTCTTGGTGAGATGGGATTTCTTGTGTTGCTTTCCCTTCTTGCACGCTATACATTTATCTTCAAAATTGAAATTCTTCAAGGGAACGCCCAGCACAAGTCCATTCCTGACAATGTGGTTCATCTTCCGAAGATGAATGTGCCCCATTCTCCTATGCCACAATTCGGACTCTGATTCACTCGCTTTTGTCATAAGGCATGATTCTGCCGTGGCCATTTCAGTTGATCTCATATCCTTAATATATGTATTTCTTTCACGTGGAGCCTTCATCACAATCCACTCCTCTGGTATCTGAAAACCAGGTTTCAACACAATCGCCTCATTCTTTGTAAAATGAACGGTGTACTCCTTATCACAGATCTGCGACACACTCAGCAGATTGTGCTTCAATTCTTCTACAAAGTTAACCTTCTCCAAAGTCATCTTTCCGTTTGACACCGTTCCCATTCCAGTAATCTTGCCACCACTTTCACCGGCAAAGCTCACTCTCCCTCCTTGAACAGGTTTCAAATCGTGTAACAAGTATTTGTTACCCGTCATGTGCCGGGAACAGCCGCTATCTACAACCCAAAGATTGTTGGCAGCCCTGTTCAACTGTTCCTGCACAATAAGCAAAAGATTAGAATTTAGGGACCCAAGACCAATTGGTCTTGGATCTATACATCCCAAACTTTGGCTTTCCAAAGTTAGTATCTCGGTAATTCCTGTAAGTCCCATTAGGATATCTCATTGAAGATTGATTGTGAGGCCTTCCAAACCTTTGTGAATTGAAAGAATTATAGCTTGTGGTTTGGTTATTAGCAGTGTAAAACTGAGATTTGTTTATATGAAAACCTGAATTAGTCACATTTTTGAATTTTAAATGGTTTTCATTTTTAGGAGCATGATAATTACTATTAGGCTTATTCTCAGTTTTAGTAGGCCTCACACCTCTGAATCGCTGCTTCAGAGGGCAATTTGCAACAAGATGTCCTAATTGATTACATCTAAAACAACACCTATGCTCAACTTTTTTATCAACCGGTGTTTTAGATGTCGAGGCTATATTACCGCCCGTTCGTCTCACATATGGTGGGACGTACGGGTTTAGTGGAGTACTCCTTTTATTTGTTTTATCTTTTTCTCCACTCTTGGGTAACACAACCTCCTCTTTTGCCTTACCAGACTCGGATGACTTATCCGAATCTGACGAGACTGGACTTTGATCAGAAATTTCAACACTTGAAACAGGCGAACTTGTTTCGCCTCTACTAACATTTGGTTCTTTAACAGTTACTTTAATTGGCACTGTCTGAGCAACCTCAAAGTCAACAGATTTCTGAACACTAGGGTTAAAAGTGTAATTGTGATTGTACGGTGGTGGAACCTCATGATAACCGATTCCTCCCCTCTTGACAGAGGAACCTTGATCACTAACAAGGTGATCAAGAATAGCAGAGGAATTTCTGAACTGCTCCAGTTTTCGATTCAGTTCCACCACTTTCACCTGGTGGTCAGCAATCTGTTTTTCTCTCTCAGCAATTAGTTTGGTCTTTTCTTCCAAAACTTCATAGCTTAAATCAATCACTTCAATTTTTTCAGCAAGTTTTGTTTTTAGAGTTTTAACATCTTTTTCACAAGCTTTTATTTTAATTTTATAATTATTTTCTCTTGATTTAATAAAGTGATGATCTTCTTTTAAAGTTTTAAACTCAGCATCCAAACTAACATACTGATCAGTTATGGTTGCTAGTTGCTCAGACAAGTTCTCACATTTTGAACAAGTTGGTTTAGAACATACCTCGGAGAGCTGATCTTTAACATCTGCCATGAAAGCTTTTTCTTCTCCGGTAACCTTCTCACTTTCTTCAGTTTCAACCTTCGCCAAATTTACCTGCTCAAAAGTTTCTTTAGACAGCAGGTTCCAGTTGTATTCACCATCTTCTCTGGACATCATCGCACTATAATCTTTAGAACCTCTACTTTGCTGTGTAGACCTGCCCTGACTTCGTTCTACACGCTCATTCCTGCATTCCTTTGCAAAGTGACCGTTTTGTTGACAATTGTAGCATCTCACCTTTGCCTTGTCAAACCCCGGCTTTCCACCGAAAAACTTCCTTCCCATCTTTCTCATAAACCTTTTTACTCTTCTCACGATCATGGCCATTTGCCATTGTAAATCCATTTCTTCCATATCGTCAGCATCAATCTGATCGTAATCTTCATCCAACATAGCTGGATCAACAATCTTCCCTTGAATGTAGTTCTCATAGGAAGCAATGAAGGAAGCATAGAGACCAAACTGCTCTTCAGCAGACTTGACACTCATAGGCATCTTGGAGTAGTTGTTGCTGGGAGAACTTGGAGAGCAACTACTCTTCCTTACCTGGGGTTGAGAACCACTTGATCCAGCTGCTACATAGCAAACATCCCCATTTGTGTTAACTGACACATGCCCCTCATGTGATGAGTTGGGGCCCGACTCTCCCTTTGTGTAGTAGGCAGCAGATTCAGTCTTCGATCCTGAGCTAGTGTTGACTTTAGCTCCATACATACCTGGATCTTGAACCTGATCCATAGGTGTCTCTTTTCTGACCATGTTAAGCTCAAAGGTTCTGAGCTTGTTGACTGCCGTTTCAAGATCATATGTGGGAAAGTCCTTGTCTTCCCTCATCAGCACAGTGTACATCTCCCATTTTGGTGGGAGAGCATCTAGAAGCTTCTCAACTATTTCTTCTTCTCGGTAGGAAATTGAATAGTTGCTCAATTCAGTCATCAGATGGTAATATCGAGTGATAATATCATCTAAGGATTCATTCTTCAAATACTTGAAGACTGAGAACTGGGTTTTGAGCAATTTTATCTTTCAAGCACGGATTCCTACATTCCCTTCAAATCTGTTCTCAAGAGCTTCCCAAAGCTCTCTTGCTGACGTATACTTTCTGAACGTATGAAGGATCTCTTGAGGAAGAGCCATAGTAATAGCAGCATGAGCCTTGCTCTCGGCCTCATACATCTTTTTCTATTCTTCTTCCATTTTACTATACTTTTTAATTTGATCACGACCTTCATACTCCATAACTGGTGGAATATAACCATCCTGGATGCATACCCACATCTTCGCATCCTGGTATTTGACGTATTGTATGAACCGATCCTTCCATGCAACGAAATCGGTTCCCTTCAGCAATCTTGGGGCCTTGGTAGCTGACCCTGCTTCAACTTCCATCTTCACTAACTCAGAGATGTTGATCGACGACATCTTTCCCGAAAAGTAAGAAACCTGAAAAATTAAGAATTTTTTTTTTATATTAAAGTACTGTAGGCGAAGTTACGGATAACTTCGCTTGAAGTAGGCGAAGTTGTAGAGAACTTCGCTGAAGAACTTCGCTGATAACACTGCTGATTAACTTCGCTGATTCTTAACTTCGCTTGAGGTAAGCGAACTTAAGAGGTAGGCGAAGTTGTAGAGAACTTCGCTTGAGTTAGGCGAACATGAGAAGGTAGGCGAAGTTGTGGATAACTTTGCTTAACCTTATATCTTCGCTGAAACCCTACGCACAGTGACGGCAACTTCGCCTGATGAACACGGAAGATTTGCAGATCTGTAAATCGGATTTTAACGAGGTTTTTGACGGTGTAAAGGCTTGAACACGATGGTAGGAGGTAAGAATGATCAAAAACACAGAAAACACGTCCCGCGAATAGTCGAAACGGGACGATTTCTACACCCGCGTGAATATCCCGAACCACACAATCGAGCAAATGCTCTGATACCAATTGTAGGTTCCCTTGACGGATCACACGAGATATCTCGGTCTACTCAGGTGCGGAATCCCTGCGTAGATCGTTACGAGCGTAGAAAGCAAATCAAACAAACACACACGAATAAATCGAAACACGTTATATATTAATAACTGAACTCACGTGATATGAATCACTGATACAGACTCTCGTCCTCACGTTACAATGAACTCAAACCAGCTTAGATCAACTCGATGAACAACTTCAACACTAAGCCGTAACCTAGTATAAATACACGACAACTTCGCCTGATATGTTCATGCGAAGTTGTCCATAACTTCGCTTGTTCAACAAGTTCGCCTAGGCGAACTTGTTAACAACTTCGCTTAAACAAAAACATAAATAACATTACAGACTCGATTACAGACACTAGACTATGAACTACTGACATTTATGCACCAACAATGACTACAAGTATTAGTTATATACTAAACATGAATAGTAGTCGTAATGAATTAGATCCGGTATGAAGGATATGTTTATCGGTTGTGTTAAGGGGATTATTAATAGTTTGCTGATGGTAAAGGGAGGAATAGATTAGCGAGCGGATAGAAAAGATCGAAATGGTTAAGGATATTGGTAAGAGTCTAGAACATTGTGTAGTGAAGTATGCTACAGATATGTTGGTAGATTATGTTGTATCGTGATGGAACACGATGGTACAAAATAATAGATAGAAAATTTTTGCTCAGAGGATGTGGTCGGAATTTAAAATTCTTGTGCTAGAGCACTTTTATTCGAGTAATTAAGTTCAGAGATTGGAAACTGAACTATGGAAGATAGAAATGTTGTATGCAGATCACTTAGAAAACGCTAATCGTTTGAAGGAATTGTCATGTCTGGTAACATGGCTAATTACTCCTGAAACTAAGCGAAGTGAGCGCAATATTAGGGACTAACTCCATCGATAAAGAGTATAGTCAATCCTGTAAAATATACAACCTTTGAAAGGGTTGTGTCGCAAGCCAGCATTGATATATTTTACTTATGGGAAGTGGACTGGAAGGACGTTAGGTGAGACGTCGAGTAATAAAGAAGAGAAATGATAAAGGAAGAAGAATGTCGAGTGATAGTAGGCCACGGGTGTGGTAAAGATGGACGTAATGCCCCATTTGTAGAACCAATTGAAGCCATGTGAACCGGCAACCCCAACCCATTCATGTACAACCACTCCGAACCCAACAACTTCAATAACAATCCATCCGAAGAAATCAAATTATGCCAAACAGTTGTACTTGCTATGAATGTGGCAGTACAAAACGTTTCAAGAGAGATTGCCCAAAGTTGAACCAAGGTGTCGTGGAAGATGAACCTCATGACAAGCATCAACCTCTGATCAAGCAAGGAGCCGTGCTTTTGTGAGTAATTCAAATAAAGCACGTCATGATCCAAAAGTGGTAATAAGTACGTTGTAGTTTTAAATCAATAGGCTTCAGTGATATTTTTACGATCGTCGATAGAAGTTAGTTCCTGCTAACCTCCTACCCTTTGGAAAGATACCGATTAGTGAAACTATAGAACCCTATACTGTAGAATCGGTAAAGGTAAATTCCTAATGGTTAACTAAATTGTTCGGAATTGTCCTATTATTCTGAACGATTAACCTTTCCTTATTGACCTACGACCAGTAAAGTTAAGAAGTTTTAACGTAATAGTTAACATGGATTGGCTAACCCAACATGAAGCTGAATATAAATATGAAAGGAAGATGATTAGATGCTCTCCTTCGGACAATGAAGCGATTAGATACAGAGAAAAGTGTACGATATTATGTTACCACTCTAATCTCATCTTGAGATGTTATAATATGTACGACAAGAAGACGTGGTGTATTTAACAAACGTGACTGCCAAAATATTTAAAAGAAAACATATAGAAGATATCCCGATGGTACACGAATGTCCACAAGTTTTCCCAGAAGAACTTCCTGGATCACCGCCTACCCGACAGGTCGAATTCAGAATCGATTTAATGTCTCAAGCTGGTCCTGTTGCTAAAGCACCCTACCGACTTACACCGTCCGAGATGCAAGAATTATCCAAGCAGTTACAAGAATTCTTGGGTAAAGGATTCATACGACCTAGTTAGTCACCATGGGGTGTACCAGTGTTATTTGGGAAATGAAGAAAGGAAGTGTTAGGATATGTATTGATTAGGGAGCACTGAATAAAGTGACGATCAAGAATAGGTATTCACTTCTTCGAAGTAAACGATCTGTCTAACCAACTGCAAGGGGCGATTTATTTTTAGAAAATTTTTCTTAGATATAGTTATCGCCAAATGAAAAATCCGAGAGGAGGACGTTGCAACAATAGCGTTTCGGACTCGCTACGGCCATTATGAATTCTTAGTTATGCCTTTCGGGCTAACAAATGCGCCGGCAGCATTCATGGAACTCATGAACCGAGTCGGTAAACTTTATTTTGACAAACTTGTCATAACATTCATTGATGATATTTTGATATATTCGCAACGTAAAAAGGAGCACTAACGACGGTTAAGGAAAATTGTGGAAAGGTTAAAGCAAGAGGAGTTGTACGCGAAGTTTTCGAAATGTGATTTTGAATAAAGAAGGCATAATCCCTTGGTCATGTTGTAGAACAACAAGGATTTCACATAGATCCAAATAAGATAGAAACCATTAAAATTGTGCCAAGCGCCGATTTTAAGTCTCCCCGATGGAGACGATGGTTTTGTCGCGTATTGTGACGCATCGCATAGAGGGTTAGGATGCGTGTTAATGCTGAATAATAAGGTTATAGACTATGCTTCCCGACAGTTAAAAATACACGAGAAAAATTACATTACTCATGACTTAGAACTGGGAGCAGTTATCTTCGCACTTGAGATCTGGAGACATTATCTCTACGGTACGAAGTGCACCATCTTCACCGATCATGTAAGTTTGCAGCACATATTTGATCAGAAGGAACTGAATATGAGGCAACGAAGATGGGTCGAGTTGTTAAGCGATTATGACTGTGACATCCGTTATCACCACAGCAAGGCTAACGTCGTAGCCGATGTCTTGAGTAGGAAGGATCGGGTTAAGCCATTGCGAGTGCGAGCATGGGGGATGATAGCCCAGTCGAACCTATCGGGCCTGATTCGAGTCGCTCAACGTGAGGCGTTGAAAGAGGAACAATTGGAAAATGAGGGACTTTACGGCAATGAGAAAAGTTCGAACAGCGCGTGGACGAAATTCTATATTTCAAAAATCGGGTTTGGATCCCGACCCTCCATGACCTTCGGGAATTAATCATGGACGAAGCGCATAGATCGAAATATTCCATACATCCGGGATCGGATTAGACTATTGATGATATGAATATCTGAAAGGATTTTATCAATAACCGAGTGTGGAGAAAGATATGGCTACGTATGTTGGTGAAAATTTAAGTTATGCAAGAGATAAGGCTGCATACCGAAAACCCTAGGGAATGCCACAACGACAGAACATTCGCCAATGATAGTGGGAATAAATTACAATGGATTTCGGGACGCAAATTCCCAAGATATATCAAAGGCATGAGGTAAATTGGGTAATAGCGGATCGATTAACCAATCCTCGCATTTCATTCCAACCTATGACGATTACCACAATGAATTCTCGCCCAAATTCCTGATGGGGAAATGGTATCTCGTCGTGGAGTACCATTTTCAATGATCTCAGATCGAAATAGTCATCCTACTTCCATTATTGGAAGGAGGGGAAGGAAGCATCGAGAGCTTGAAGCTTTCTATGGGTGAAGTAGTTATCACCAATTTGTTAAATTGAAAATGGGTGTCGATCAAGCCATAAGATTTGAATTGATTCGAGAAACAACCAATCGGATTTATAATATTTAAGATAAGTTGAAAGCAGCGCGAGATTGGCAAAAGATTTATGCCAACCTTCAAAGGAAACCATTGTCACTGGAAAGAGGTGACAAGGCATTTTTTTTTAAGGCATCACCTTCGAGAGGTGATATGAGGTTTGGCAAAACCGAAAATAGCTCCTTAATATATTGGGTCTCATGAGACTATCTCCATGATTGGTCATTTAGTTTATCGATTAAAGTACGGCAGGGGCTAAGTACTATACATGATGTTTTGCCATGTATACGGATTGAAAAGTACCTAAGCAATGAGGCAACGAGAGTACTAGTAATGGAGGTACTCATAGAAGATATACTTGATATCATAAATAATTCCGTAGAGATAGTAGACGGGAAAGCTAAACAGTTTGGACATACCAAGCTTTATTAATTAAGATTAAGTGGAATTCACAGCGAGGACAAGATTATACTTGGTAACGCGAGGGTGAATTCTGAAGGAAAAACCCCCCACCTTTCTCTCGAAAGGAGATAGTGGGCGTGTAAAATTTCGAGGACGAAATTTCTTAACGGGGGGAGAATGTAACGATTCCGACGAAACCAGTTATACCCTAACCGGTAGACGTTAGTTACGTCATATGTAATGTCGGGTACATGAGTTACCATGGTAATTATACGAGAAAACATGGTTCATTGTATTGAATGTACGTGAATATATAATTCACCGTATTGAATATGCGATCAAACGATCGATAGTTATTGAAACCCGAATGAATCGAGGGTTCAATTATAGACGAGATATATGATATTTAGTGATGTTACGAAGTATTAAAGCTTCGGGATAAGTGGATTAAAGCACAGAAAAAGGATTTCGATTTAATAGTACGTCGGTACGTTAAACGAAACCTTTAATACCAAACCGAGCAAGAGACGATCGATCAAGCCGAAAAAGATGCGTAATAACTAATAATATGACGTTTTAAGTTAATGAAAGTCATGGTTTAAGTTTTTGAAGTTTTTAAATCGGTTTTATATATATTTCATTTTTAAGCCGAAAAAACGACCGTTTTAGCCTCGTTTTAAGCCGAATTAAACGTTTAACCGAAAAACGAACTTGACCAGATTATCCAAAACATTATCCGGATATCCGAAATCCAAACATGTGGCCTAGAATGAAGAAGTGGGTCCCACCCAACCCCTCATCTAAACCGATCAGAATGCATAGGGGTGTAAACCCTTTCCATTTTTTTTTTACAAACACACTCAACAATCCATGAATCCTCTCCACTTGATGATCAAAAACCGAGAGTTTGTAGCAAGAAAACAAGGTAAGGAATCGAGTTAATCACGTGTTCATCTTCGTTTCTTGAGTTTGTTTGCAAGAAAATGAGGTTTCAAAGATGAAAACCGATTCTTGCGTGATCAAGTGATGTATACGGGTTATACAAGGGATCTTGGTCCAAGAAAGGAGTTAAACGAACCAAAAACGAATTTTTACGGTTTAAATCTTTGTTTTTGAATCATAACCGAAACCATGAGAGAAATGGCTTGATCGTGAGTGTAACTTGCTTGGTATTGCGGTATGTTTGTTGTAGGTTCTGTATTTAGTGGTAGATAAGGCGGAAAGATGAGTTGTAGCTTGTAGTGGCGGAAAACGAAAGGTATATTCGGTTATGTTCGGTTTTGGGAAATTTGGACAGATTGTTGATGCTTTAGAGTTAGGTCATGAAATTTTACAGAGGTGTTAAACACATGAAAATATGAGTTCTGTGAATTGTTGGTAATTTTTAGATAAAGGATGAATATTTGGTGAATTTAATGCTCGGTTTTGGCCAAAAATGGTGAAAAATAGTTAAATATCATGAAAAATTCTGGAAAATTGCAGATAAGCTTTTCATATCATGTATAACTCACACACAAAATTTGAGGTCCGTTGGAGAAGTCTAAGTAGGCTTTTCGGTTAAACGAGTTCTAGGGATTCTAGCTCGGTTTTGGTAAAAAGGGCATGTAAAAGAAGATTTTGGTTCTGGAAAAATTACAGGGGAATATGTGGATGGCAGGGGACATCCAGGAAAAGTTTGGGATTTTTCTAAGATCGTTTGGTATTTACGACATATTTAGTGTTTAAATGGTGTTTAAAAATAGATAAATAAATTTTAAATATAAGAATTAATTCTGGAAATATTTTTATAAAATTCCCCACTGTTAAAAAGTGATTTGTGCAAAATTTTAAGATCCGAGAGTAAACGGATAATTAATCGTGCTAATTATCAAACTTTTAAAGTTAAAACGCGTAAACCGGTGAAGTTCGCTTAAGCGAGCTGACTGGTGTATAAAAACCCTAAAAATGAACTATTTTCATATAAATGAGTTAAACAAGTAAAAATAAATCATCCGAAAATAATTCGGATGATTTGAGTAATTTTAACCTATTTTAATAGTTTCCGGTACACCAAAGACGGAAACGGGTCCCGCGGCCAATCGGGACCTCTAAACCGAGCTATAATTTCACATATTCAATTAAATTATCAGTCAACCACTATTTTCGGGTCGTGTGTGGCCAAACTCATTTTTGAAACATAAAAACGGATAACCGTGCTAGGCACGCAAAACGAGAAAAACGACTAATAGTAGTTGTGACCATGGAACTCTAAACGACATCACAATCTGAGTCCGGAGAAGTGTTTCTGGGTTAACCTTGCCCCCAGAACGAGTACAGTGCTGGGTTAACAGTGTCCCCAGATATACCAGTTGATACGGTTAAAAGATTATATAAACAATAAGTGAATAATAACGATCTTATGGATCATATTACAGATTGGACGCGTTAATTGATAATGATTGTTGTTACCTGCTTGCATGTGCTAAGGTGAGTTTCACGAGCCCCTTTTTTCTGAATTGTTTTAAATGTTTTCCCGGGGCGGAAGCATGTTACTACTGAAATATTTAAGTACATACTGAACGCATGGATTTGCGTGGATTTTACTGAACGCATGGATTTGCGTGGATTTATATATATTGTTTATTGTACGGGAATCGTACGGAAATGTACTAAGATGGTAATTGTCTGAGTTTTTAATATTGTAAGGTCCCGCAACAGTGTTTCTGGGTTAACAGTGTCCCCAGAGGTTATTAGATGTGTTTCTGGGTTAACAGTGTCCCCAGAGGTTATTAAATGTGTTTCTGGGTTAACAGTGTCCCCAGAGGTTATTGGAAGTGTTCTGGGTTAACAGTGTCCCCAGAGGTTATTGGAAGTGTTCTGGGTTAACAGAGGTTTCACTTGTGGGCTCAGCATAATTACATCGATAATATTATATTTTGATATTGATATATCATGGTTTACTCGAATTGTGAAAATCACCAACTACTCGTAGTTGACCCGTTTTCTCACATGCTTTTCAGGTACAACTAAGATGAAGTGATTGATTACGTGCTAAGTGCTTGATGTGTGTAAGATTTGCGTGCTGGATGTTAAGATACATTATAATAAATAGAATTATGTATCGTATTGTATGATGTGTGTATCACCTAGACGGTAATGAAATACAAGATAATGTAATTTGAAGTATATTAATGCATTCAGTTTTCTTTATAAACAATGTGGTTGGTATCAGAGGTGTCTGTTGCATCCCGTTTACGTTTCCGCTGCGGTCACGGGGTGTTACACTACTGGTTACTTTTCTTTTTGTGCTTGATTTGTTAAACTTATATTATGAATTCCTTTCTTGAACTATATTTTATGTTTGTTTCATACTTTTATATGAGTAGCTAAATATTTTACACTGCCTAGGTTTTGGTTGAACACTATGCTAGATTTGATGGTTTGACGAACTATTATTTGTTTGGTTGATTTGGTATTATGGTAAAAGTTTTTGATTGGTTTGGTCATAATATTGTTGAGTAATAGAATATAGTTTATTGCTTTAATATTTATTCCACTTGTGTTTAATAGTTTTTTTTGGAGATTGTTAGGCGCTTGATTAGGTTGTCTACTTTGTGTTTTCAACTTGTTTGCGGTTTATGGTCGAAAAAATCGTAGGAATAAGTATTGAAAGTGGTTTAGATTTTATTGTTCTTTCACTAGAGAGGCCGGGAGGTAATTTAATGTTGTGTCATCTGTGTCTTTTGTGGGTTTGGGTAATAATTTCACGGGAGTGAGTTGTCCTAGGTACCTATGATTATTGTGATACAAGTTATGTTCAAGTTAATTAAAAATACCCCCTTTATATTTATATATATTGTATCTGAAGAGACCGGGAGGTGATTTGGGTTGTGGGGTACCATTGTATTATTAGGTAAGATGAGACTGGGAAGTGATCCAACTCTTTAACAATTGAGCTTTGCATGTCATTAGAGTTCTAGGGTGTCGTTGGTGAGGCCGGAAGGCGATCTAGCGTATTTTAGTGGTCTTTAGTGTCATTTCTTTAAGATATTGTTTTTCAACCAAGTCAAGTTCGTTAGCTATTAAGTTTAACTAGTAGGTTTCCATTACCTAGGTAGTCGTTTCTTATATTTATTTTAAAACCCAATTTTTATAAAGTTTTATTTTTAGTTTAAATTTTAATTAGTTAAGTTTTATTAGTTTTATTTATATAAAATAATTCTAATAAAATCAAAAGAAAGTCTATATTAGTAATCTTTTAGGTTTAATAATTATAGTTTTACCCATAGTATCCTAGGTTCGATATCTGTTCTTACTTTCTAACTACATTGCGACCGGTACACTTGCCGATTGTGTGTGTTTTTTTGGTGAATTCGTTAAAACTTGGTTTTTAATATTATATACGTTTTTCACACATCAAATACTAAACAAGTTGATGCCAAAGTGAGAAAGGTTAAAACAAAACATGTTGAAGCAAACTCTGATTCAGACGCTGAAGCTCCAATCAACAAGTTGTTAACAAAGTGGAAAGATGTAGAAGACAATTACTCTGACTCGGACTTTCAACGTCCAAAGAAGAAAGTTGTTAAAGAAAAGAAGCCAGCTGGGAGGATACAAAGGAAACCTTCTGTTGTATTTATAAACAAAAAGTTACGAGTGAGATGTGAACCATTTAACATTGTTGATGTAGTGAATCCAATGAACTCTGAACAAAAAGCTTGTTTGGAATCAATGGGTATTGGGTCAATGTTAAGACTACAAGTAAACAAAACTCCATCAATGTTGGGACATTGGTTGCTGATGAACTATGATCAACGTTTTAATGAATTGAATATTGGGATAACACCAAAAAGGTGCATGACGTGTTGGGGATATCAATGGTTAAAATACCAGTTTTAGACAAGAGTAGACCTAGATTGGGGGATGATGCAACTACGGATCTATTAAAAAATCAATTCCCGACTACAAGAATAAGTATAAAACATGTGAGAGAGAAATTGGCTGGAGATCAAGGAGTTGGTGACTTGTTTAAGATTAATTTCCTTGTGTTGTTCAACGCATGTATTGGATTTTTAACAAAATCAACAACAATTAATCAACGATTCATCACTGCAATCGAGACACTCTCGGATATTCCAAATATGGATTAGTGCAACTATGTGATTGAAAACTTTAAGATGACAAAGGAAGACTGTAAGGATATCAACGATCAATACAACAGTTACATCACCTTACTTGTGATGCTTTACACACATGAGTACCAGAAAAGATATGGTCCATTTGGGGCTCCCGTCACAACACTTGCAATCAACTACATAACAAAAATAACTCTTAATAAGATGGAGAGATACTTATATAATAATGGACCTCGTTTAGAAGATGATGATGAAAATGATGAACATGAGGGATACGCTGCTGGGAATGAGAATGTTGAAACAGTTGGTGTGGCTACTGATGTTGGAACTGCAACTAAGGCTGCTGATGTTTGAACTGCTGCTGGTAAAGTTGATGTTGCAGCTGCTGGTGAGACTGCATCTACTAGTGAGACTGCAGATGATGAAAACTCTGCAGGCAAGATAACTCCTGAGGCTGCTGCTAGTACAGTTGGTGTTGCAGCTGCTGATAAACCTGCAGATAAAGATAAATCTGCAAACAAAGTAATGGTGTTGCAGCTTGTTTCCCGTTTGCTTGCCACTTTATTGTAAATGTTTTCTAAAAATGGAAGATATAATAATAAAAAAGTAATTAGTGAGGTAGCTGTTGGTGATTAAAAAAACTCTTTCAATTTTCAACCAATCGGCCTTTCATCAATAAAAAAGATATAATAATAAACGATCAATCTCATCAATAATTTAGGTGATTAAAAAAACTCTTTCAATTTTCAACCACATATATCTTTGAAAGTTCCCCGTTCTTATAAAGCTGTCGCAGTTGATTCAGATCATTCAGATGCTTGTTAGTGCACGGTTGGGTTGTCTTGAGTCTTTGTAATCGTTTTTAATTTATTATTATTTTAATGTAAAGGAATTATAGTAATTTATAAGTCCCATTCGTTAATGTTATGGCTCATTTGTTAAGGATGTTTAACGAATGAGACCAATCGTATTTATCACTGTCCATTCGTTAAAGATTTTTAACGAATGGACATTATTTGTTACGTGTTATGTATCCATTCGTCATGGAATATTGACGAATGGGGTATAGCGAATGAGTCATTCGCTATACCATTTTGTTACTTATGCAATGAAGACGAATGAAGGCCATTCGTTACAGAATGTGTAACGAATGGCATTCGTCATCTATAAATAGGTTGTTTTGCCTGCATATTAATTTAAGTTTTTTAATAGTATTCTCTCCTTGCCGTTACTCTGTCCAATTGATTACTCAACACTTTTTTAACTTTATTAAGCTTATTATACATATACATATATCAAATAACTTGATCATGTTACTAATCGATATGATTTGATTAATCGATTGAAGCTCTCAAGTGTTCTCAAGTGGTATCAAAGCTTACAGAGGTTAGATTGTGTATTTGTTAAGGTATTTCCTCATGAATTAAGTGATTAATTCAATGTTTAAGTATTACTTTTTTATCCGAGTTTGTGTTTATCAATTTTAATTGAATTGGCATGCTGAGATATTAATTGGATGTTGAATTGACTGGAATTCGATTTTGTTATGGTAGTATGGTATTGGTGTTTGTTGAATTGTGTTATTAAGGTGATTAAGGATGGAATTGAATTCAATTGAATTGAATTGGTGTGCTACCAGAACAGAGGATCCTGTTCATGTTGTTTTTGGTTTTCGGACTGTGTTTGAATTGATTATAGTGGTTTGAATTTATTACATGATCAAATGTTGATCAAGGTGTTCCATCATTCACAGAAGAACATGTTAAAGCTGCCGAAGATCATTTTGAGAAGACACCGAAGAAGAAAGAGAATCAGCAAAGGGGTCAAGCTTGTTGGATTGTGATGTTGAGGGTTGGTTTGGGAATCACAACAAATCCCTTACTTCGAAGATCATTGAAGCCTATAGATATGTGGATCAAGAACACACGCTGGATGTCAGTGCACGTGCCAAAGCAAATTAGAAGACTACTTTCAAAGCCGTGCAAACCGTCAAAGGTGACATCGTTTCTTGGTTATACGATTCGGAGTTAAGGGTTTGTATTATTAAGTGGGAGAACGGTGTCTAGTATTTTCAATATATTTTTGACATTCTCTCACTGTCGAGGTGGGACGTGCGAAAGCTCGCCAATCGGCCTTTCATCAACCGTGGTGGAAATCAACTAGCAAGACGGTATCACCAGTATATGCTCTTTGAGGTCAACTACGAGTTTAAATTTTTTAAACCGCATGTGCCAACCAGGATATATATTGATGAGATTGATCCTCAAACTGGTTGGAGGAACCTTGTTCATAAAGTAAAGCCGCCTAGGATTATGAAGCGAGTACCGGTGAAGACCTGTCTACAAGATCTTCAACCGTCGTTTATACCATGACAACAAAACAGGCGAGGCGGTCATCGTATTGGGCAAAGGGCTGAAGACTAACTATATACGAGTCATAGACCCAATGTAGCTCGTTAATTTATCAGAGACCGACAACGACGTTCTGTTTGAGAAAAGATTTTGTTTGGAAGACGTGAATATTATGATAGAGCTATGCATTTTTTCAACGCGTTATTTGTGGTTTATGTCACGCGTTTGGAATCCATAGTTGTCGTGACTTGAAGACAAAAAGATTTAAATAAAGTAAAGATAAAGAGCACGAGACGATGGGGTGTTTGTTAGTTCACGGTTTTGGTCGTCTCGAGTCTTTGTAATCGTTTGTAGTTTATTATTATTTTAATGTAAGGGCATTATAGTAATTTATAAGTCCCATTCGTTAATGTTATAGCTCATTCGTTAAGGATGTTTAACGAATGGACATTATTCGTTATGTGTTATGTATCCATTCGTTATGGAATGTTGACGAATGAGGTATAGCGAATTAGTCGCTTTACCATTTTGTTACTTATGTAATGAAGACGAATGAAGGCCATTCGTTACAGAATGTGTAACGAATGACATTCGTCTTCTATAAATAGGTTGTTTTGCCTGCATATTAATTGAAGTGTTTTAATAGTATTCTCTCCTTGCCATTACTCTGTCAATTTGAATATTCAACACTTCGTTAACTTTATTAAGATTATTATGCATATAGATATATCAAATAACTAGATCCTGTTACTAATAGATATGAGTTGATTAATCGATTGAAGCTCTCGGGTGTTCTCAATGTTGTCGTTTGTGATGCAGTGGTTGGTTCAGACGTTGTGATTGGTGATGCAGTGGTTGGTGAAGAAGGTATTGGTACTATTATAGTTATAGTTACACTAAAAACTCTCAACAAACTCTCATATTATTATTTTTAAGTTTTTAATCACAGAGGTGCATGAAATTTATAACCTAGCTGAAGAAAAGAACGAATCTGGTGAAACTATTGATGATGCAGTGGTTGATGATGATGAAGTTGTTACTACGGGGGTTAAGGGGGCTCAAGAAGGTATATAATTATATTAAAAACTTCTTTTAATACACCTTAAAAGCTCTAAAAACGCTCGTATTATTATTTTAAATTTTATATGACAAAGGTGGCTGGCTAGGAAATGGGCCTAACTCCACTCGGATGAGAGAGCTTCCTATAGGTTGAAAGGCCCCTCACGGAAGGAGCATTTCCTCAATCTCGTTGGTAATGCAGCTGAAGAAAACAAAGAATCTGGTGAAACTAATGATAATGAAATTATAGTAACAGAACTCGAAGGGAATAATAAACTTGATGCAGTTGTTACTATAGTCGTTGAGTGGGCTAAGGAAGGTATTTCATTATACTTAAATTTCTTTTCATACACATTGAACGCTCATCAAATGCTCATGTTATTATTTTTATACTTTTAATGAAAGATACACAAGTTGGATCAAAAGGAGAACATATTGAACATAGTGTTGCAAATGCTCTAGTATGTAGTGAAATTACTAAAGAACCTCAAGGTAGCAAGGTTTTTTACATTTTCATGTATAAACACTTATTAAACGCTCATAAGTATTGCTTTACGAATTCTGCAGCTACATCACTTGGAGATGATATGGTGAATTTTGATATAAATGCTCAGGTGTCTAGTGCAGTTATTAGTGAAGAAAAATGAGGTGAAATCAGAGATGATGTTAATCATATGAAGACTGACGGAACTATTGAAGAAATCAGAGGTAAAACACATAAACATCAAAAACCAGTTTATTGAAGAAATCATGTAAAAAAGAATTAGTAAACTGATGCAATGACTTATCCTTTTTGTTTTACAGTTAGTAAACTTGAAGAGAAAAACCAAGAATTATAAGTTGACACCGGTTTGTATCTAAGTGAAAATTTCGTAACACCGACATCAACCTCAAAGATGATACCCAAAATTACATCTCCTGTTTCGTCATTACAAGAACATGAAAAAAAAGGTTTGGAGAAAGAAGAAAGAAAGAAAAGATTAGCTCAGCGTTGAAATCGCCATATCTTTTAAGAGAGGTTGACATATCCACTAATTTGACAGAAGATGAAGAAATAATTTCAGAGTATATATTTTTTTGTCTTGAAGACATATGGGAGGAGGTTTTCAAGTCTCTTTACAAAGAATCATTTAAGGTTATTTTGGATAGCTTCTGTTATGGTTGGTATTTAACAACAAATGCAATAGATGCATTAGGTGAACTGATGAATTATGAAGAAAAGAAAAAAATCTGTAGAATCACCATTCAGGTTATTCGCTAGAAGCACTGTGCTGGTTTGATTTAATCTACCTAGTGACTTTAATTAAACTCTTGAACATCTACATTAAATTCTTATGCAGACAAGTGACCATTATAATGAGGTAGGTGGTTACACAGACAAAGAAATACTCGATGTGTTTACGTAAAACATTGAAAAAGAGATGACAAAGTTTGATATCAAATAATTTAAGGAAGTTGTAGTATTCCTCGTGCCAATTTTACAATAGGATCACTTCTATGTGGTTGCTTTCAATCTTAAAAAATAAGTGATAGAGTTACTTGACAACTGTGCAAATCAGGAAATACCAACCGATAAAAAGTTTAAAAAGTTAGAAGATACAGAAAAAGTGATCAAAAAACTTTTAATTGAAAGATACAATAAGAATCCTGATATACTGGTACACGCTCAACAAACTCTCAACAATATACAACTCCCATATCTATTATAAATTTGTGATATACTTAAATGCTGTTAATTTGTTTTTAGAGAAACGTCTTTTACATGTATCTTAAGAGAATCAATCACCCCATTGCTGACCGAATCCAAAAAGATACAATCAACAGATTAATGATGGCATGGAGAACAACCGAAAATGGAATATATTCTGGTGTTTCTCCAATGAGACACATGGAGACGTATGATGGGAAGAAACCATGGGGTGCAAATTTTTCAAGGAATGTCCTAGACAAAAAAATTAGTTAAAAAAGTTGAGGGCAAAGTATTTGAACAAAATCCTCCTCTCGGATATAAACCAGATAAGAGATACTCTTATCGAGAAGGCGCATGCATTTAATCAAAATAACAATACTACTTTAACCGAGACGGAGTTGATTGCTGAACTTCAAAAAAGGCAACAACTAATTTGACTGATTTCAAACTAACCAAGATTTTTATGCAATTTTGTTATTTTTTAATACATGGTCTTATGTTAGCACTTTAGTATGTATATTTTGCAATAACAAACTTGATGTCTTTAACACAACGTTGGAATATTATTATTACCAAAACACACATCACTACATGATAAAAAAACATAACAACGCTTATAAAAACTCACCACCTAAAACCACTCGCACACACTAATCTAATAATGACATGAGAAATTCCAACTTCAATTTCATTGAGCAGTTTAGTTCAAGATTTTTTTTGCCTAATTCTTTATAATGTTCAAACTCATTCTTCCTTAAATCAGCCATAAACAAAATAGCAAGATTTCAGATAGTACTAGTGTAACAACTCGGTTTTCCAAAATAATATTTTTATTCATTGACCCGACTCGTTTTAAGTTCGGGAAATTTTATCGATAAATGTATCGCGTTATTCAAGTTAATATTATTTTATTAATATTGTTAATCATATTTAATTAATATAAATATAACTACTTTGATTTATATGCAAATTCAACCCAAACTTAACTTTTACCCAATTTTGTTTCCACCTTAAACCCTAAGGGACTAAACTGCAATTTTGTTATAACCCCTATACCTTAAATGGGTTATCAAGACCCAAACCCAAACCATTATCCGTTTTCAAACCCGATTACCAATTTGTTAAGTCATGGACCTCAATCTTCGCATCTAACATGGTAACTGAATAAAGGACGTATTATACCTTCTATAATCGGCCATATCGACAATCTTAATATGTGAATTCGATCGTTCTTGATTTTCTTTTCCTTATTAACGAACCAACGCTTCTATATACTTATTATACACGAAATCGTTCATAATAATTCAATTACTCGCACCTGTTGTCACACCCCGACTAGGTAGTTGCGGAAGCGTAATACGGGAATGTAACAGATAACACTGGTATCAACCACATTGTTTATAAAGAAATTCAACAGCTAAATTACATCATATTACATTGGTAGGTACTATGTGTTACAAACTAGGTGAAAAACACATAACCGGTTTACGAGCTTCTTATTCAGTATTATATCAGCGTCTATTCACAGCTATTCAACTTTCCTTCTAACACCAAGCATGTAAGCAAATCATTCCACTTTTGCTTTACCTGAAAAGCATGTTAAAACGGGTCAACTACGTCTAGTTGGTTGTTTCACGAGTGTCAATGAAATTAGTACACGAGTTCGTAAAGTTTACAGTGTGTATGTATATATGTATGTGTATGATGTATTATACTAAGCCACAAGTGAAACCGAAACGAGCTAAAACACATGGCCTCCACTGCCCATGCACTCCCGTTGGCATTTAACAACCACCTTGACCCAAGTATGTACTATGTCTAACACAACATAGCAGTATGTAAAAATATAATGACAATGTGCAACTGGGTTTACATATGTTTCGGCATACCCCTCCGGCTCTGTCAGTTGGGTTTGTCAAACCGATAGTACTATCCACACGTCACCGGCACGAAGTTAATCACTTGTGTTTGTGGGGACTTGTCAAGTGTTAGTACTTAGATAATCCACATCATCACACGTTTTCAAGTATATCAGTATATGTAAACATGCTTTTCACCCCAAAAGTTCGTAAAACAGTTTAGAAAGTGGGGGTCGTGAAACTCACCTTATCGTAGTTCGCACGGAAATTACGTATCAATAAGTCAGATGCCTCGTTTATAGCCTGATTCCTATAAACGGTATCGTATCGTTAATACTAGTACAGTGTTCAAGCTAAGTCGGGTTGTATAGATAATCTGGGTATAGCTGTTAGGCCCAGAACATGACCATAGTCTTAGATTGTGACGTTGTATACTATGAAATGTTTAAAACTGGATTTGGCTCAGTTTCACCGTTTCCCGAGCCTAGCCCAGTTGATTGTTTATACGCTTCTGGATTAGGTAAGATCACATAAACTTAAGTAAATATATTGATTGATAAAATGATTTGATTTATGAAAGAATTTTAAGGTTTCGGTGTCTGGTTTGATCGCAGGGTTCGTTTCCGTTTTCACACGGGTTTGATTATACAAAACGCGCATAATTCACCCGAATTTTCCGGAATTCTCGTAAAAAGTTCGTTTTTATCAATATCATTCAAAAATATGATATTTGACCACTTTTGACATTTTGACATACCAGTCAGTCCGTTAAACACAAAACTGCCGGTTTCGTTAAAACAATTATAATTTAAATCTTTGATTAATCATAACTAAATATGTACTTATATATAAATTATGTAAATTTTTGTAAAAATACATTAAGACATGGAGAATTTTATAAAAATATTTTCAGAAATTTTATGATTAATTATTTATTTATAAAATTTCATTTAATAGGTTATAATCGTGTAATAAATAGCCCGTTTATATCAAACGACCTCCGAAAAATCCGATAATTTTTACAAATGGCCTCAATGTTATTACATAGCCCCTGCAAAATCTCCAGAACCTAACTCTTTTGACAAAATGCCTTTTTGTGCGTTTTTCGGCTGTTAAAATTCGGTTAAACCATGATTGCACAAACCATACTTAGGCATTTCCAATGATCCCCAAACTTTACCAGTGATCTTACCATCACATATTAAACTCTAAAACCAAGTTTCAGAATTTTTCAATATGTTTAGCTATTTTTCCCAAATAAACGCTCATAAACGGAAATAAATTCACCAAATATTCTCCGTTTATCGAAAAATTACCAAATTTGAACATGGATTCATTTATATGATCCCTAATGTCCCTGCAAGTTTTCACAAGCTAAAAACAAGCACGTCACAACCTAATACTAAACAGCCCCTAAACGAGTGTTACGGGTTTACCTTGTCGGTTTTCGATGAGTTTTGCTAGCTTAAACGACTCTCCGGGTCTCGGGTTGCAAACTCAGTATATCTACATATCATATAACATCAAACCAAGCATAAATCATCCATGTAACAGCCTTGATAATTAGGGTTTCGGTTTTGGGTTCAAACCGAACTTTCTAACCGTAAAAACGTTGTATTCATGTTCTAATCCGCGTTTTTGACCAAAAAAGTATATGTTCCTGGTTTGTAAACATGTTTAACATCAAAACATGGTTTTACTTGATTTTTAGGGTTTTTGGATGGTTAAACATGTTTAAAACTAATCAAGGATTAATTTTTCATGGTTAAACTATGTTAATCATGGTTAAAACTCAAAGAAAATCACTAATTACCTTAGGTTTTTGATGTAACTTTTGAAAGTTTCTGGAGTTCTACTTTGCAGCTGCTTGGACTTCAAATTTTTATGAGTTAGAATGAATAATAAGGCTTAAGGAGTAAGTTATATAAAAAAATGTGGGGTAAAGTGGCCTGGCCGATCGGAACCAAGGAATGGCCCATAATGGGCTGTTTTGGCCATTAATCTGATTATACAAGCCCAAACATGAAAAGCCCACTTCAAATTTAGTTCGGGTTCGGTTTTTCGCAAGAAAATTAATTCGGGTGTGAGAAATAGCGCAAAAACGAGTGTTTTTCAGCTTATTTTTGTAAAATAAGAAAAACGTACTGACTCGTTGTAAAATTCCAAAATATTTTCACGGATTGCTTAAAACATGTCATATAAGTGTTTTATAAATCTTTTTCGGCTTAACAGATGCTACAATGCTTGTTTTGATATTAACGATTGCGTTTAAGCTTATAGCGTATCGATAAACGAAACCTTTTTCGTTTAAAGAGTTTTAAACGTACTGGGGCCTAAATATCAATAAGTTAGCCTCTATAACATATATATAACTCGTATATGACCCCTTAGTATGTATACGGGTCATAATTAGTATCGGTCGGTTACTCGTTTAAGCACTACGAATTAACCGATTTATCGTTTACTTGTTACGTAATGAATATGGTGTACCTCGTTTTGTCGCGAATGTCACATTCTCCCCCCGTTAAGAAATTTCGTCCTCGAAATTTAATGTGTCATCGGTTTTCTTTTTAGGGAACAGGTGTGGGTATTTCTTTCGGAATTCGTTCTTTCGTTCCCAAGTATATTCGGGTCTTTGTTTTGAATTCCACCGAACTTTTACCAATGAAATTTTGTTGTGTCGTAACTGTTTGGTTTTCCGTCTACAATTTCTACCGGTTCCTCTACGAAGTTGAGCTTTTCGTTGATCTGAACATCTTCCAGTGGTACTATTGTCGTTTCATCAGTCAAACACTTTTTCAGATTCGATACATGAAACACGTCATGAATAGTGCTCAGTTCTAAGGGTAGTTTTAATCGGTAAGCTACGGAACCAATTTTTGCGACAATCTCAAAAGGTCCGATGTATCTCGGGGCTAGTTTACCAGTCTTTCCAAATCTTATAACACCCTTCCATGGCGATACTTTTAAAAATACCTTATCACCTATTTCAAAAGATAACGGTTTTCTGCGAACATCGGCATAACTCTTTTGTCGGTCACGGGCAGCTTTCAATTTTTGTTTAACCTGATGAATCTTATCGGTGGTTTCCTGAATTAAATCGGATCTTGAAATTTGAGTATCACCCACTTCTGTCCAACATAGTGGTGATCTACATTTTCGCCCGTATAGAGCTTCATAAGGTGCTGCTTGTATACTACTGTGATAACTGTTATTGTAAGAGAATTCAATGAGCGGGAGGTGTTGATCCCAATTCCCTTTGAAGTCCAGTACACAAGCACGAAGTAAATCTTCTAAGGTTTGGA
Organism: Bidens hawaiensis; assembly: GCF_021521415.1. Classification (NCBI taxonomy): domain Eukaryota; kingdom Viridiplantae; phylum Streptophyta; class Magnoliopsida; order Asterales; family Asteraceae; genus Bidens; species Bidens hawaiensis. Next base: position 274,867 of record NW_027492826.1, read on the forward strand.
TGGTTCGTTCGGATTGACCATCAGTTTGGGGATGGTAAGCCGTACTTAGGTCGATTCGGGTTCCCAAGGCTTCTTGTACTGCTTGCCAGAAATGTGAAGTAAAGTGACTGTCTCGATCGGAAATAATCGAAAGAGGTACTCCGTGTCGAGATACTATTTCATCGATGTAAATTTGAGCGAGTTTTTCGGTGGTGTAGTTGTTACGGATGGGAATAAAGTGTGCGGATTTGGTTAACCAGTCCACAATTACCCAAATTGTGTTGTGTCCTCGAGAGGTTTTAGGAAGGTGTGTCACAAAGTCCATGGTAATTTGTTCCCATTTCCATTGTGGGATTTCGGGTTGTTGTAACATTCCCGAAGGTTTTTGGTATTCCACCTTTACCCTTGCACATGTTGCACATTTACTTACATACACGGCTATATCCTTTTTCATACCAGGCCACCAGTAAAATTCTTTAACATCCTTATACATCTTATCAGTACCTGGATGAATAGAATATTTGGATTTGTGTGCTTCATCAAGAATCAACTTTCGGAGTTTATGAAGTGTTGGAATCCAGACCCGGTTTTTGTAATAATATACTTCATCAATTTTCTTCTCAAAATTCCTTTCATTTCCATGTAGTTCTTCTTTTTCTAGCTGATCTGCCTTCAAGGCCTCATCTTGTGCAACGCGAACTTGTTCGGTTAGGTTACTTTGAACAATCATTCCGAGTGCTCGTACCCTTAATGGTTCGATTCTGTCTTTTCGGCTTAAAGCATCGGCTATTACGTTGGCCTTACCCGGATGGTATTTAATCTCACAATCATAATCATTTAACAGTTCTACCCATCTCCTTTGTCTCATGTTTAGCTCTTTCTGATCGAATATGTGTTGTAGGCTTTTGTGATCAGTATAGATGGTACATTTAGTGCCATACAAGTAATGTCTCCAAATCTTCAATGCAAAGATAACTGCTCCCAATTCCAAATCATGGGTCGTATAATTCTTTTCATGTACTTTTAATTGTCGGGAAGCATATGCTATTACTTTCTTTCTTTGCATCAGTACGCATCCTAAACCTTTACGAGATGCGTCACAATATACCACCAATTCATCAGTTCCATCTGGAAGGCTTAATATTGGAGCCTCACATAACTTCTGTTTTAACGTTTGGAAGGCCATTTCTTGTTCTTCTCCCCATTCATATGCTCGATCTTTTTGAGTTAGGAGGGTTAGAGGTTGTGTAATACTTGAAAAGTTTTCAATGAATCTTCTATAATACCCGGCTAGTCCTAAGAATTGACGAATTTCTCTTGGTGACTTAGGCACTTGCCAATTTTTAATGGCCTCAATTTTACTTGGGTCTGCTTGGATCCCTTGATGGTTCACAATGTGTCCCAAAAACTGTACTTCTTGTAGCCAAAACTCACATTTGGACAACTTTGCGTATAACTTCTCTTGCCTCAATAATTTTAAGATTTCCCGCAAATGTTGTTCGTGTTCCTCCTTACTTCTCGAATATATCAAAATGTCATCGATAAACACTATCACAAACTTGTCAAGGTAAGGTTTGCAAACTCGGTTCATGAGGTCCATAAACACTGCAGGTGCATTTGTCAACCCAAACGGCATAACCAAAAATTCATAGTGACCATACCGAGTTCGGAAAGCTGTTTTTGGTACGTCTTCTTCCTGAATTCTTACTTGATGATAACCAGATCTAAGATCAATTTTTGAAAAATACTTCGCACCTTGGAGCTGATCAAACAAGTCATCAATTCGAGGTAAGGGGTATCTATTCTTTATAGTCACTTTATTCAATTCCCGGTAATCAATACACATTCGAAAACTCCCATCTTTCTTCTTTACAAATAACACTGGTGCTCCCCACGGTGAGTAACTAGGGCGAATAAAACCCCTGTCCAGTAATTCTTGTAACTGGTTGGACAGTTCTTGCATTTCAGAAGGTGCAAGTCGATAAGGTGCCTTAGCAATGGGTGCTGCTCCCGGTATCAAGTCAATACGGAATTCAACTTGTCGGGTCGGTGGTAAACCAGGCAACTCATCGGGGAATACATCTGAATACTCGTGTACCACTAGGATGTCTTCCATTCGTTTTTCCTCGGGTTCCTTAACTGTTATGCTCGCCAAGTATAATGTACAGCCTTGGCGCAAATACTTTAATGCCCTAAGTTGGGATACGAGAGGCAGTACTGTACCAGATTTCTCACCTTGAACAATCATAGCTTCATCATTCGAAAGAGGTATCCTAACGGTCTTATCCTTACAGACAATTTCAGCTTTATACTTAGATAGCCAGTCCATACCGACTATAACATCGAAACTTCCCAATTCCACTGGAAGTAAATCAATAAGGAATGGGTGGTCGTTTAGGATAAGGGAACAATCTCGGACTATTCGGTTAACAAGTATAGACTTACCGTTAGCGAGTTCTATAGTATATGGTTTTGTTAGTTCACTAACTGGCATATTTTCTAAAGGTAAGAAATTAACAGATACGAAACTTCTATCGGCGCCCGTATCAAACAAAACTGAAGCATACTGACCCGAAACTAAGAATGTACCTGTCATCACATTCGGATCATGACGCGCTTCACCCGGTCCTAATACAAACGCGCGTCCCCTAGCTGCGTTGGAGGTTGATGCTTGTGCTTGGTTCTGCCTTCTCACTGTACCCGGGTTCAAATTGGGGCAGTATCTCCGAAAGTGTTCCGTACTGCCACATTCATAGCAGGCACGGAGGTTCGTGGTAGGTGGGGTTTGTTGGTTGAGTTGTGGGCGGGTTGGTTGAGGTCGAGGGAGTTGAGTTGATTGCGGTGGACGGTTAACAGTGTTGGTGGGGGTTCTACAGTTGGGAGCATAGTGTCCCGTTCTTCCACACTTTTGACAAATGATCGGTTTGCAATCACCTACATGATGAAAGTTACATCTTCTGCACTTCGGTAACGTCCCTTTATAGGTCTCTTGTTTTACATTAGAACTGGTCATGGCATAACTTCGGGTATTCGGACGAGCCCGCTTGTTTTGAGGGTCTCCTTGCATTCTTGTCCCATAATCAGTTCGTTTTAAACTTGTTGTTTCACCTGGCATCCTTATCACTCCACTTCTCATCAGATCAAAAGTAACGACACCCGTTTGAGATACAGCACTTTCTAATGTCGGGTGGGCAACTGAATTCACTATACTTCTCACAGCAGGGGTCAGTCCCCAGATATAACGTTCAATTCGCTTCGCTTCCGGTGTAACTAACCATGGAACTAAGCGGGACAGTTCGTTAAAATGATTCGTGTATCCCACATGGTCCGCTCCTTTCATTTCCAGATTCCATAACTCGTGTTCCAACCTCTGAATCTCACTTTTAGGACAAAAATGCTCTAGCATGAGGGTTTTTAATTCAGTTCATGACATACGATTAATAGCATCTTGTCCCCTTATTTGGACTACCGTGTTCCACCACATCAGCGCTTGGTCTAGAAACATACTGGTAGCAAATTTGACCACGCGGTTCGGTGGACACTCACTGATATTAATTACTGATTCGGTCTTTTCTATCCATTTGACCAGCCCGCTAGGTCCTTCAATACCCTTAAAATCAATCGGTTTAAATGATGTAAATTGTTTGTATGAGTACTCCTGATGCGAGGGGTCTCGGTTATTATTATTGTTATTATCGGTATTGGTCCGAGTATTATCATTATTAGTTGTGTTAACAACCGGTACAGGGTTTGGGATATTATCAGGGTGCACAACAGGTTCTGGGTTCCCAGTGACATTCATAGTTGGGAGAGTGTTATTATTATTTATGACATTATCAGTATTCACCGGGGTAGTAACACCCGGGGCTACATTAGTGTCCGGCGGAGGTGTATTAACAGTGGCCGTGGTGGTGCTCGTAGGTTGATTAACAGTATTGTTAGCACGTATGCCTGCAGTGACTTGTGTTACAATTGTTGGTATCACTTCTTGTAGTTGACGAGCAATCATTGCGGCCACTTCCGCCTCAGACAAAGGGTTTGCTTTCTTCGGGGCCATTCTATAAAATAATCAATTATATAATAATCAATATCGTTTCACTATGATCAACACAACTTTACAATATTACAATTTCACAACACATAACTATGCCAAAGAAAACACGTTTGTATTAATTATAATCATTACTGTACATATGCATCCAAAATTAGCGCATAGGCCTAACCTGGTATAGGCCAGCGCTTGTATATGCGTATCAAAATTTGTCACTAAGTGACATGTAGACTTAACCCGATAAGGGCCAGTGCTTGAAATAGTACTAAACCACAAACAACTCCCAAGTCAGCCCAACACGCTGTAACAAAATGCTGCTTGGGATATCAAAAGACTATATACATAAGACTAGACTACTATGTCCTATCCATTCTTTGTAACATGAAGCCACAACCAAACAACAGCAGCCACTAGGGCCGCATTAACCGCTAAGCATACCCCCAGTAGTATCATTGCTCGATCCTGACGCCCGTGGCTGTGAGCACTGGATCTTTGCACAATTCTGATTTCTTGCTGCATATACCTCATGTGATCATGCATATCATGTCTATGCTGGTTTAGGTTATTTATCGAATGTGATTGTTCTAAAAGCTGATCATTTGCTAAACCAAACCATGTTGAATCAGAATGACAAGGTGGCTCGGGTACCGGGGCGTGTAAACCCCAAGTAGGAATAGGTATCTCAGTGACCTGGACACGTGATGTTTCTCCCCTATGGTATGTAGATCGAGGTGGGGGAGAGGTGTGCTCAGGTGGACGCACTGAAATGCGAGCGGTCTGACGGTTTCTAATAGTGGGTGGGGGTACTGGTGTATGCTGTACAGGTGGAGTAGGGGATCTGGGTGCTCTAACAGGTGAATGATAAGCACTAGTAGCTCCCTGTCCTGCAACATTCCTAGGGGATTCCCTAGGGGGGTAGGTATCACAACGGTAACCCGATAAGTCGGGTTGATCTAAGGGTACCTCGTGAGGAATTACCGCATCTAAACCTTCTTCCATTTCCTCTGATTCCTCCCCAGTTTCCTCTTCTGGATCCTCCTCCTCCTCCTCAGACCCTGTTGGTAGGGTATTAGATAAACGATCAGTAGATCTTGACATATTCCTGCACAATGGTTAGTAATAAGAATAATATCCTTCTATATTAATCATAGTAAAATACATGCCATAAGCACAAAGAATCGTTTATATACACAGATATTTATCTATTATTATATTTTATACACATATGTTGCTGTTTTTACCTATTCGATTGTTTATCGACTTCTTCTCGAATTTCCTCGTACAAACAAGTCTGTTATTACGTTCCGGACCATAATAACCCACTTGTCCATTCGCGTTCATCACGAGAATCATTCGTGTATATTATTTAATATTATTTTATTCCCAGAGTTAATCGAGCCTACGGTTATCTTAGGGTATCCTAAGGGACATCCTAATTCTTTATAACCAATGGCTCTAATACCAACTTCTGTCACACCCCGACTAGGTAGTTGCGGAAGCGTAATACGGGAATGTAACAGATAACACTGGTATCAACCACATTGTTTATAAAGAAATTCAACAGCTAAATTACATCATATTACATTGGTAGGTACTATGTGTTACAAACTAGGTGAAAAACACATAACCGGTTTACGAGCTTCTTATTCAGTATTATATCAGCGTCTATTCACAGCTATTCAACTTTCCTTCTAACACCAAGCATGTAAGCAAATCATTCCACTTTTGCTTTACCTGAAAAGCATGTTAAAACGGGTCAACTACGTCTAGTTGGTGAGTTTCAAGTTTCACGAGTGTCAATGAAATTAGTACACGAGTTCGTAAAGTTTACAGTGTGTTTGTATATATGTATGTGTCTGATGTATTATACTAAGCCACAAGTGAAACCGAAACGAGCTAAAACACATGGCATCCACTGCCCATGCATTCCCGTTGGCATTTAACAGCCACCTTGCCCCAAGTATGTACTATGTCTAACACCACATAGCAGTATGTAAAAATATAATGACAATGTGCAACTGGGTTTACATATGTTCCGGCATACCCCTCCGGCTCTGTCAGTTGGGTTTGTCAAACCGATAGTACTATCCACACGTCACCGGCACGAAGTTAATCACTTGTGTTTGTGGGGACTTGTCAAGTGTTAGTACTTAGATAATCCACATCATCACACGTTTTCAAGTATATCAGTATATGTAAACATGCTTTTCACCCCAAAAGTTCGTAAAACAGTTTAGAAAGTGGGGGTCGTGAAACTCACCTTATCGTAGTTCGCACGGAAATTACGTATCAATAAGTCAGATGCCTCGTTTATAGCCTGATTCCTATAAACGGTATCGTATCGTTAATACTAGTACAGTGTTCAAGCTAAGTCGGGTTGTATAGATAATCTGGGTATAGCTGTTAGGCCCAGAACATGACCATAGTCTTAGATTGTGACGTTGTATACTATGAAATGTTTAAAACTGGATTTGGCTCAGTTTCACCGTTTCCCGAGCCTAGCCCAGTTGATTGTTTATACGCTTCCGGATTAGGTAAGATCACATAAACTTAAGTAAATATATTGATTGATAAAATGATTTGATTTATGAAAGAATTTTAAGGTTTCGGTGTCTGGTTTGATCGCAGGGTTCGTTTCCGTTTTCACACGGGTTTGATTATACAAAACGCGCATAATTCACCCGAATTTTCCGGAATTCTCGTAAAAAGTTCGTTTTTATCAATATCATTCAAAAATATGATATTTGACCACTTTTGACATTTTGACATACCAGTCAGTCCGTTAAACACAAAACTGCCGGTTTCTTTAAAACAATTATAATTTAAATCTTTGATTAATCATAACTAAATATGTACTTATATATAAATTATGTAAATTTTTGTAAAAATACATTAAGACATGGAGAATTTTATAAAAATAATTTCAGAAATTTTATGATTAATTATTTATTTATAAAAATTCATTTAATAGGTTATAATCGTGTAATAAATGGCCCGTTTATATCAAACGACCTCCGAAAAATCCGATAATTTTTACAAATGGCCTCAATGTTATTACATAGCCCCTGCAAAATCTCCAGAACCTAACTCTTTTGACAAAATGCCTTTTTGTGCGTTTTTCGGCTGTTAAAATTCGGTTAAACTATGATTGCACAAACCATACTTAGGCATTTCCAATGATCCCCAAACTTTATCAGTGATCTTACCATCACATATTAAACTCCAAAACCAAGTTTCAGAATTTTTCAATATGTTTAGCTATTTTTCCCAAATAAACGCTCATAAACGGAAATAAATTCACCAAATATTCTCTGTTTATCGAAAAATTACCAAATTTGAACATGGATTCATTTATATGATCCCTAATGTCCCTGCAAGTTTTAACAAGCTAACAACAAGCACGTCACAACCTAATACTAAACAGCCCCTAAACGAGTGTTACGGGTTTACCTTGTCGGTTTTCGATGAGTTTTGCTAGCTTAAACGACTCTCCGGGTCTCGGGTTGCAAACTCAGTATATCTACATATCATATAACATCAAACCAAGCATAAATCATCCATGTAACAACCTTGATAATTAGGGTTTCGGTTTTGGGTTCAAACCGAACTTTCTAACCGTAAAAACGTTGTATTCATGTTCTAATCCGCGTTTTTGACCAAAAAAGTATATGTTCCTGGTTTGTAAACATGTATAACATCAAAACATGGTTTTACTTGATTTTTAGGGTTTTTGGATGGTTAAACATGTTTAAAACTAATCAAGGATTAATTTTTCATGGTTAAACTATGTTAATCATGGTTAAAACTCAAAGAAAATCACTAATTACCTTAGGTTTTTGATGTAACTTTTGAAAGTTTCTGGAGTTCTACTTTGCAGCTGCTTGGACTTCAAATTTTTATGAGTTAGAATGAATAATAAGGCTTAAGGAGTAAGTTATATAAAAAAAATGTGGGGTAAAGTGGGCTGGCCGATCGGAACCAAGGAATGGCCCATAATGGGCTGTTTTGGCCATTAATCTGATTATACAAGCCCAAACATGAAAAGCCCACTTCAAATTTAGTTCGGGTTCGGTTTTTCGCAAGAAAATTAATTCGGGTGTGAGAAATAGCGCAAAAACGAGTGTTTTTCAGCTTATTTTTGTAAAATAAGAAAAACGTACTGACTCGTTGTAAAATTCCAAAATATTTTCCCGGATTGCTTAAAACATGTCATATAAGTGTTTTATAAATCTTTTTCGGCTTAACGGATGCTACAATGCTTGTTTTGATATTAACGATTGCGTTTAAGCTTATAGCGTATCGATAAACGAAACCTTTTTCGTTTAAAGAGTTTTAAACGTACTGGGGCCTAAATATCAATAAGTTAGCCTCTATAACATATATATAACTCGTATATGACCCCTCAGTATGTATACGGGTCATAATTAGTATCGGTCGGTTACTCGTTTAAGCACTACGAATTAACCGATTTATCGTTTACTTGTTACGTAATGAATATGGTGTACCTCGTTTTGTCGCGAATGTCACACCTGCGCGACCCTTACCTCAGCGACAACTAAACCCCCAAGATGAATTATGTTATATCAACCTCTGGTGGCCGTTCGTGGTCTAGTTTATGTCATCGGTTACCATAACAATTAAACTGCAATTAATCTTTGTTCGAGGTAATATGTTATACTGTTATGGTCGTCGTTTGTTCCTCCTCAAAATCCCTATGGTTAATTAATCAGTATCAAATGGATTTAACCGTTTGATCGTATTAGGGTTTAATGCATGATTTGGTCTAGAAGCTTTCTGGTTATTTATTTTTCTGTTTGGCTTTTACAACAACTGGCAGTGTAGTGAAGCTGGTTGTGTGTTATTTGTTGGGTTTCTGGGCTGGAGGGCACGGATTCGAATCCCTCCAGACCCGTTTTTGATCTTGTTTTTTTTAGAAAATCCTTTTAATTTATATATTAATCATTTTAATCAATTAAAGTGTATTTATAAATATTATAAACCAATATTTTATCAAAAACCGACACTTTAACTAATTTCGTTTCTGGATCTTATAAAGGTATGTATATGTATATATGTATGTATATATATATATATTAAATAACTTATAAAGGTTTAATAAAGATTTTCATAAGGTTTTAATCTAGAATATGCATATTTAAAAGTTTATAATCTTTTAATTGACATATTTAAAATATAGTTCAAGTTTTATAAAAGTTTATAATTTTTTTATTTATTTCTTATTATTTATGATAATTACTTATAAAGAAATCTTTACTAAATAGTGAAAATATATATAAACACATTAAAGGTATTTTAGCTTAAAATAAATATTTTATGGCGATCTCTCTATATAATCTATCCAAAATGTTATAAATATTTATCTAAGTATTTTATTGATTAATATATACTATTTAATCAACTTAATAAAATAATATTAATCATCTAACTCTCGAAGCTTATCTTATCCATCGACTTCATTTATTTATTTCCACATTCAATATCTTAATAGGCTTTACCATCAACACTTGATCTTCAATCCTCATTCTTATAGTTATCTTATTCGCATTTGATCGTCTGATAAGGTGAGTACCACATTCCTCTCTTTTTACTCGTTTTCTCAAGTTTTGGGGACATATGCGTAAATTATATTTCTTATATATACTAATACTCAAAACTGCAACTATTGTCTTATGTGTTAACAACTTATACCTTACTTGTTTATGTGATTATTTGCTTTGTATGCTTCCGCATTCGGAGAGGTCCAACATAATCTCATTCTAGTATGATCATACGCCAGTCGTTAGCCTTTGTGCTTCTCGACATCTCAGATATACTTGCTCATTTGGTTAATTTGTTATTCTCATATGACTTGTTGCAACTACATATTTGTTTATATACTATATATACATTTAAACTGGTGTGTTGCTCACTCAACCTTGTGTTGACAAACTATATTATTTTGAGCGCATATGTAGGTTATCGTCTGACGTGATTATCAAGATTTTTTGAAGCAACTTAGGATGCATGTTAGAGAAAAGATACAAGAACTTAATTTTGAATGTTTAATGTAATTGTTTATTTATAACTTTGATGTACATGAATATTTGTTTGAAATAATTAAATAGATATTGAAACTTAAATTGTGCATGATAGTAACCTTTGAAAAGCTGTGAGCAATCAGTTCGCCCCGGAATTTCCGCCGTAGGTTGGGGTGTCACAACTAGTAGGCGTTCGGACAAGAACTTTTGCAATAATATCCCTCGAATCCATATTATTACTAAGAATCACTAGTTCATGTGTTAGCCTTTCACGACAAACTTTATCTGTTGCGATCTAGTCCTCAATCTGCTTCTTCAAAACTTCCTTATAAGATGATGATGATAAGCCATTTATTTTAAATTGAAAACAAAATTTGAAACGTGTGGACATAGGTGTAACAAAATAAATAACAAAAGGTTCACTGACCAAATAGTAAAAACAGAATAAAAAGATACAACACCTGTAGGTTCACGGACCAAAAACAGAATAAAAAGACAAAACACTTGAACAACGCTCACAACTGTAGACTCACAGGCAAAACTAAAAAGTAAGTATGAGAACATAAGTATGACACGCTTTCTATACGCTCACAACTATATTTTAATTTTTATTTAGAACATAAGTCTCCCCACACTTGTAATAAGCTCGAAACATAAAAAGACAAACATTCAGACTCACTGACACGCTTGTAATACGCTCACAACCGTAGCTGGTTAAAAAACTATTTTTTTAATCTAGTTTTATTCATAACTTAATTACATTTATTACTACTCACATGTCAAAAACTGGGAAAAGAATTTTGTGATGATAGCCTACATCAAACTTAATTACATTAAATTACTCTATGTCAACTACCAAAAATTCATATAATATATATCTTACGCTTAAAAACGCTTAAGAATTAATTACATTTATGGCTACTCAACTTTTTTGGAAAACATTTTTGTGATGATGATAACCTACATCCAAATTAATTGCATTGAATAACTCTATCTCAACTACCAAAAATTAAATTTTATGTCTATATATTTAACATCTGTTTTGTTATTTAAATCACACAAAACACTTAAAAACTTAAAAACACACACAAATGTATCCATGTGATAAAAGCGTGAAGAGCCTTGTCAAAGCAAGGTTGGATCTTGAGAAGGCGAAAGATGAAAGTTTCTCACAGCCATTGAAGAATCACAAAAATATGTGTTTGAGGAGAAATCCAAAACTCTTGAAGCATATAAAGAAGTCCTGTTGCAACCAGACAGTGAGTTCAAGACGAAAGTCGTTGAGCACTTGAAACAACAGACTTCATGCTACGATTCGGTGTATGGTACTTTGGTTGACACGGTTTCTATGGTGTCAAACAACTTGGAGTTCAAGGAAGTTGGGCGTGAGATTATCAAAAAGAAGGAGTGATGTGGTCTGAAGATGGTCTGATGGGGTGGGTCTTATGATGTTAGTTTTTTTCTCTTCTTTTGTTTTATTTTATCTTGTAATGGTACTTTGCTATGGGCTCCTTTTTCTGTGGTCTGATGGTGTGTTATCAGGTGTCGAATAAATAAACAAAGAACGCTTTATAAAATGCTTTTAATACGCTTCAATTGTATGCTTATCTAAAACGCTTGACATAAGCTTATCTAAAAAAGTTATTATAAAACCCACATTCTTCTAAACATTCATTCACACTAATGGCTATCTCTTTCTATCTAAACACTATAAATACGCTTAATTCTATCTAAACATTCATTCAAACTAAAATGCTTAAAATAAGCTTCACTAAACATTCATTCTTGCTGCTGCAATGCTTTACAAGTTCTACTATTGTGGCCAGGTGGTGACAAACCTAACACTCCCTATAACTCTTCCCAAATCAACTAATGGCTATCTCTTTGTTTGATTTGACTCTTCTGTGTGAGCCACGGCCCTTGTTCCTTATTCCAGTAGGCACACGAACAGTTACTTCTAATGGTTGTTCAAATCCTAAAACAGCAGCAAATCTTATTTGGACGTACTCTTTCATACCGAGTTAAGTTTTCTTTTTCAATCATCAAATTCATCTCATCTCTCACTTTTATCAATTCATCGATATCTGTAACATAACTGTTGATAAGGTATTCACAGGCATATTTTATTTCTCTTGAAATCTCTTTGATCTTCCTGTTCTTATCATTATCAAACTCTGATATTAGAACTGTTCTAATATTCAACGCAGACTCCTTTCTCCATCATCATTTATATATTTTTTCAAGAATTTCTTAACTTGATACAAATTCATGATGTAGAAAATATACAGACACAATAAACCATATTGTACAAATCTTTTGCAAGAGCATGCTTCAGTAGACTCTTCACCAAATTAACCGTCCTTAAACACAACCTAAAAAACAATGAAAACGCTCAGGTTAATTAGTTTAATGTTAAACAATTTTAAAACTAAAAAATGTTTTAAACGCTCAAAAGTACCTCCAAGAACCTGGAACATACGTTTTTAAAATCTCATATTTTACACCTCAAATAACCTCCTTCTTCTTCATAAGCACTGAATTGTGAAACACCACCAACAGTTTCATTCATTTCATCTTGAACATTATTAAAAATAGATCTTTTATATATGCTAACTGCTTCCCCTTCAAGATAACTTATGGTTTCTAACTCAGGATACGTGAACCTACTGTCATGATCACACCGTCTGCCATTGTATCTATATATCTCCATACAAAAATCAAAATGGTTGAAAAACTCAACTAGTGTTAACTGAGAATTTGTAGCTTAACAAAAAAAAAATGGTTTTCGCTCTCTAATCTTGATGTTGTATGTATCAAACTAGACAAAGGTCCGTCTCTATAAAAAGCAGGTATTCAATCAATCTGATTTCATACATATCAATAAGCCATTTATTCTTGCCAAGCTCAAACTCAAACATTATCGTCTGCCATTTATCCTCAATTCAGAAGGACTAATTGAATCCGTCCACACAATATCACATATCTTATGCTTAAAATCTTCATTATTACGTAACTTGGATCCCACCTGATAACAAATGTTAAACGCTTGTAAACCGCTCACGACCTAAATATACTATCATGTTACGCTCGTAAAACGCTTGTGAGAACCCGCCACGGATCTAGCCGCTAATACGATACATCGATTATGTACAAGATCTAAACGTTAAATTATTAGTTTATTGATAAATATGGATGAATACATTATGGTGGATGGAAATAACTTATGGAGAGCATAATTTAGATCTAGATCTCTCTCTAAATATATACACCTACAAATGAGCATGGATATGCCTATTTATAGGCCAAAGCACCAGTTCGTTAACTTATGTCTATTTTGTTATATCTTCATAAACGAATTAGACTCCATTTGTTATGATTCCATAACGAATGATGATAACTTAACGAACCAGCCTTCATTCGTTATATTACATAACGAATGGGCATATAAACTTAACTAACTAGCCTAGATTACTAACGAATGGACCCATTCGCTATACAATCCATAGCGAATGGCCATTTTACAATAAATAAACAATCTAGACTATGTATACATTATTCGAATGCTACGGACAACAATTTCGTGCACTAACAGACACCCCCTTTTCCGTAGCTATCAAATACTTTAATCTTGAATACTTTAACTGCAAATCACCAGTCACAAACCGTGCACTAACAGACCACGGATTTAGCCGCTAATACGATACATCGATTATGTACAAGATCTAAACGTTAAATTATTAGTTTATTGATAAATATGGATGAATACATTATGGTGGATGGAAATAACTTATGGAGAGAATAATTTAGATCTAAATCTCTCTCTAAATATGTACACCTACAAATGAGCATGGATATGCCTATTTATAGGCCAAAGCACCAGTTCATTAACTTATGTCTAATTCGTTATATCTTCATAAACGAATTAGACTCCATTCGTTATGATTCCATAACGAATGATGATAACTTAACGAACCAGCCTTCATTCGTTATATTACATAACGAATGGGCTTATAAACTTAACTAACTAGCCTAGATTACTAACGAATGGACCCATTCCCTATACAATACATAGCGAATGGTCATTTTACAATAAATAAACAATCTAGACTATGTATACATTATTCGAATGCTACAGACAACAATTTCGTGCACTAACAGACACCCCCTTTTCCGTAGCTATCGAGTACTTTAATCTTGAATACTTTAACTGCAAATCACCAGTCACAAACCGTGCACTAACAAACACCCCCTTGACTGATGATTTTCGGGCTTGTAAAGACGGACAATCTTTAAATCTTTTCAGCAAACCAACAACTTGTAGCCTCTCATATCAGATCAACCCCTCAAAGTGAGCAACTCTTGGAGATCATCCCGATCATCTATTGGCGTATGATATGGTTCAATCTTTCAACAATCAGCAACAAGTCATCAGCTATCCGTCATGTAACATCCTAAAAATTTTAATGATGAATAAAGGAAGTTATGTTTAGTGATTTCGCGTAATTAATTAATATCGGGTAGGGAGCGGGTCTTGGACGTGGATTAATTGAGATGGGTTAAATGAGAATGAGATTTCAGGGATATAAATACCCCCAAAATCCCAAAATATATTCATTTTCACCAAACTTCCTAACACCCCAAAACACACACACACCACACGCATACCGCCGCCGGCCGGCCGAGCCAAGGGAAGAGTCGGGCAGGTCCGAGAGAGAGCGATTAGTGTACTAGCAAGTAAACGAGATCCAAACAAGCCCAAAAAGGTATGATTCTTGATCTTTGAAGTTTAAAGATCCAAGCTTTTTTAGTGTATAAGCGACCGAAAATGGTCGGGAAGCGTAGTGGGTGATATTGAACCATAGCAAGGGTGTTAAAATCGCTCAAAATGCCGGAAAGAAACCGAACAGCGGCTGTCAGGGCAACTTCGCCTGCATCTGGGCAACTTCGCCTTCAAAGCGATGAACTTCGCCTGCAAGCTAAGTTCGCCTGATGAACTTCGCCTGCAAGCTAAGTTCGCCTGATGACAACTTCGCCTGAGGCCAAGTTCGCCTGATGACAACTTCGCCTGAGGCCAAGTTCGCCTGATGACAACTTCGCCTAAAGCCAAGTTCGCCTGATGACAACTTCGCCTAAAGCTAAGTTCGCCTAAGGTTTAACTTCGCCTAAAGCTAAGTTCGCCTAAGGTTTAACTTCGCCTAAAGCTAAGTTCGCCTAAGGTTTAACTTCGCCTAAAGCCAAGTTCGATTAGGAAGTAAACTAAAAATCTAATGAAAAATGTGTTAAGACAGCTCGACCCCAGCCAGGGGCTCTGCCCCTTGGACCCTGCTAGGGGCTGCCGCCCCTAGACCCCGCTGCCAGGGGCGCTGCCCCCGGACCCCCGTTCGTTGTGGGTCATATAAAGATAGACATACATTATGAGAAGTGATAGTTAATTGATACGAATACTTGTTATACAGTCAGCCGTGCACAACTGAAGAAAGGAATTACGATTAACGGTGAACGTAACCGTGTTCAGGTGAGTTTCTAGCCCCATTCCTTGTTATGTTTTCGGGGCTGTGTGCATACTTGATGTGTTGTTAATACATTTATCCTAAGTGATAAGTGTATGCCCTATGTGATATATGTGTTATGTAAGAATGATTGCTTGATGGTACGTGAACGATCTTCGGATATTGCACGTACTGTCAGGTTGTAATGCTATGTATAAGGTAAGTATAATATGAATGCTTATGCGTATGAACGTGATAGAGATAATAAAAGAAGGAAATAATGATGTATGGTCGTATGGTTACGAAAAGGGGTACCGAGCCCTAATAATACTCGAGGTATGATGTATGGTTGTATGGTTACGAAAAGGGTACCGAGCCCTAATAATACTCGAGGTATGATGTATGGTTGTATGGTTACGAAAAGGGTACCGAGCCCTAAAAATACTCGGGGTATAATGTATGGAACGAAGAGGGAATCGAACCCTACTAATATTCGAAAACTAGGGACCAGACCCTTATAATATCTGTGATGTTAGGGACCAGACCCTTATAATATCTGTGATGTTAGGGAATCGAACCCTTCTAATATTCGAAACTAGGGACCAGACCCTTATAATATCTGTGATGGTAGGGACCAGACCCTTATAATATCTGTGATGTTAGGGAATCGAACCCTTCTAATATTCAAAAACTAGGGACCAGACCCTTATAATATATGTGAGGTTATAGGGCGAAAGGCTCTTTAAAACGTATGATTATGTATGTAAAGAAAGTATGAAGGTAAAAATGAAAGTAAAAGCACTTAAGTGTGTATGAAAGAAAGTTAAGAGGTTAAGTATGAAGTGTAAAGAATGTATTGTATGATTATGTGATTAACTAGAACTCACTCAGCGTAGCTGACTTTTAGTATGCACGCAGGTGAGTAGGATGAGACAGCTGGCTTGAGCGGGGACACATGGCAGAAGAATAAGAGCCTGGCATCTGAAGACTTACGATGTTTTAATTTTAATGTTTTAATGTGAAAAACAAAGGACGTTTTGAGACAAGTTATGAAATATTGTAATGTTTTATGAAAGTTTTATATTCCGCGTAAATGTTTTAATTAACTCTGATATTTAGAACTGTGTTTATGAGTAAATCCAACACGAAAGTAGGGTTACCGGTAACGGGGCCTTACACGTCAGCACCGGTAAAGAAAAAACATATCTTTACGTTTAACCTCGTCACACATCTTCATGAACAACTCGATCATTCAACATCTTTCACTTTGGTTTTCCCTCTCTTGATAACGTTTATCCCAAATAACTCTTTGAAGCTCTTCCACATCTCGTTCGCGAAGATGCACTAATGTTTGGGCATATGATTCAGAGTTCCAACCTCTATTAATAAACCTCAAATGATCAAATTCTTCAATCTAATGACAAGACTCGTGCATTCTTCAATAAGATCAACCCATTCGAGAATCGTCCCCCTCAACAGAAGTAATCCGCCATTTACTCGTAGCCAACATAGTCAGGATCAAAGTCCCTCAAAAAGAAGTAAACGAACAGACACTCGTATCCCACATAGTCAGGTTTCAATCTTGAATATATCAATCACCAATCGAAGAATACTTGCAGTCTTGAACTAAGTCAAACGTAGCTTTGTAAGCATGAATTACCACCCGAATTGCAGTAATTTTTCAAGAAACCTTGGAAACGTAGGAAGATAAAAGCCTAATAATCTCAAATGAAAGTATTATCTCCCCCCTTTTCTTGACAAATTCAGCAAAGTCTTATATAATATTCAAGATTCACATACAAACATACTCCTCCTTAAATTACACGAGATCTCCCCATCGGCCAGCCGAAACGCGTAAACAGTCGGCCGAAAAATATATTACCAAAATTTGCACGAAGAGTCTCCAATACATTAGGAACATCCTAGAAAAATTTCGATTAAGAAATTTTTTTTCGATTTTCCCGCCAAAAATTCATCGAAATTTTTCGAAAAATAAATGTTAACGCCAAAATTTTCAAAAATGAAATCTCACTTACGATGAGCATTTTTTTTTTACGAAATGCCTCTCTAATTCGTTATAGATATACACCATTCGTTACATTAGTTCGTGCTCTCCATTCGTCAACCAACAACTCATTCGTTATACACTTAGGAACGAAGAGTCTCCAATACATTAGGAACATCCTAGAAAAATTTCGATTAAAAAATTTTTTTCCGATTTTCCCGGCAAAAATTCATCGAAATTTTTCGAAAAATAAATATTAACGCCAAAATTTTTAAAAATGAAATCTCACTTACGATGAGCATTTTTTTTTTTACGAAATGCCTCTCTAATTCGTTATAGATATACACCATTCGTTACATTAGTTCGTGCTCTCCATTCGTCAACCAACAACTCATTCGTTATACACTTAACGAATCAACTCAATTCGTTATAAATTACCATTCTTAATTCGTTATAACAATCCTCATTCGTTATAACAGTTACACGAATGGCCTCCCATTCGTTAAGATTTCCAATTCGTCATACCCATTAACGAATTACCTTACTTCGTTATCATTAACTTAACGAATACAATAAACTTCAATAACTATCATGTTAAAACACTCGTAACATGCTCATTAATTAATAGAAAATATACTATCATGTGATAGTTAAATCAAAATAGTTAAAACTCTCGTAACACGCTCATAATTTACCTTGTCAGCAACCTTCTTCATAATGTGCCACATACATAACCTATGCCTTGTATTTGGAAAGACAAATGAAATAACCTGCTTTATAGCCAGATCTTGATCAGTAACAATAACCTTCGGTGCACTACCAAACGACTTAAGTTACTTTTGCAATAACCATGTGTACGACTCAATAGTTTCGGAAGCTAATAATCCAACACCGACATTCACACTATGACAATGGTTATCAATTGCCATGAATGGTACAAAAACCATCTTGTACCTGTACATAAAAACCATATTTATACATACAAAACACAAAAAGTAATACAACACTTTTATATTGCAACCGTATGGATCAATAACATACTTGTTAGTCTTAAATGTAGCATCAAAAGATATAATATCCCCAAATGCAAAATAATTTCTATTTGAAATCTCATCAGCTGAAAAGACACGAATTAACTCACCATTGCCATTGACATCATATTCAAATAAATAATCTATTGAAAATATTTTCTTCGCACATAATCTCTGAACAATCATCTCGGCATCATACTCCCCAATAGAACAATTCAAACCTTGTTTAGAATTCTTACAATCATCTTTAGTTGCACCCACTTTTTCAAAACCACCATATTGTGTTCTCATAACATTGAACGCTTTAACAGGTCCCAAGTTCAAATTAGACAACTCAAAAATAGTTTCCTCTTAGACATGTGTTAACTACCATATTATGATTATGGCCTTCAACAAAATCATGAACTTTGAAAATTACACCGTCCACAGATTTTAACTGAAGTTGTGCTTTACAACCACATCTAATAGTAGGCCTTTTCCTCCTTTTGTAATATGGATCATTATAATTACCTTTCGAATCATAACTTTTGGCTGGCTTGTGACCTTCTTTACAACATGTAAAATACTTTGTCTTTAATACCCAATCATGCATGTACGATCTACCTTTGCAAACCCCAAATCCAACCTTCTTAGCATGTTCACTATAAAAATCAAATGCTTGATCTGTTGACGAAAACATCATTCCTTTAATAGGTTTGTAAGAGAAACAACTTCATGAATAATATCATTCCCTTGATCTTCAAGTAAAACACTTGCATCATCTGCAAAAAAAAATATATTAAAATAAATACATATATTATGCGCTCATGAAACGCTCATACATATAGTAACATGTTAACTACGTTCGTAAAGCACTCTTACCAAACTTATATTACTATCATGTTAACTACACACGCAAAACGTTCACAATCTAAGCTAATGTAAACTATCTACGCTCAAAAAACACTAAACGACTAAATTTCACTTAATATCATGACAAAACGCTCATAAAAATTAATATTAACCTCAACACTAGCATGTTACGCTCGTAAAACGCTCATGTTGGAACCGAAAAACTATCATGTTAACACATTCGTAATACGCTCATATTATAAACATAAAAAAAATCATGTTAACACGCTCGTAAATACGATCATATACTAAATTTCAAAAGCTATCATGTGCACACGCTCGTAATACGCTCGCAAACTAAACTAATCTATTATCATATGATTGTCATAGAACACTAACATGTAAAAGCATGTCCGATTAAACCATATTATACAACTAATATTAATTTTTTCAAAAAGAGCAAAAACTTATATTCACGATCGTCTTCCATTTCAAAACCCTAGATCAAAAATCGTTTGAAAATTGGTTCTTAAACTCAATTGATTTGATTTCGATACAAAAATTGGTTCGTAAAAAAGAAAATTATATTGATTAAGCTATATATCAGGATCGTAACCGTTTATACGCAAATTATGAAATTTAGATTACCTATCAAAAGACAATTGTACCCTTCTCGCTAAAAATATACGGAATCTTCTCAACTGAATGCAACTGAATCGAAGGTAGTAATCAACGCTCCCAATTGCCGCGTACATTTTGTACGATAAAGCATTAGCGTATTCATTTCTCTCTCTCTCTCTCTCTCTCTATATATATATATATATATATATATATATAATATTGTTTTACATTGTTCGTTTTATAATATATATATATATATATATATTTTGATTTTAATTTTATTTATTGTAAAAAAAAAGTTAATAATATACTTGAGATTTGATAATGAAAGAGTTCCACAAATAAATGAGATGTTATAACCCGTTTTAAAAGCTATCTAGGTTTGATAATACCCATGACCCGTTTATTTTTTCGGTTTACTATAATACTGTTTCTTAATTATAAATAATATATATTTTTTAAATCGGATATTACTTTTTAGTATATCCCTATTTTATAGGATTTTCATATCAAATATTTAGTGAGATTAAAATTTTAATTTAATGAGATGTTATAACCCGTTTAAGGGTTGCATAGATTTGGTGAGACCCATACCCGTGAATTTAGATCAAATGCATGAGAAACCTCCATTTACAAACAAAACAGTATGGTGACTTGAGAAAATACATATTATCCCCATATTACGTATTCGTTTATAATATTTATTTATTTTTTTAGATTTTATTGTTATTTATTGCTAGAACATCAACAATATTTAGAATTTGATGATGAAACGGTTTCACAAATAAATGAGATGTTATAACCCAATTTAAAACTATCTGGGTTTGGTGAGACCCATAACCCGCTGATTTGTTACTATAAAATTGTTTCTTAATTATAAATAATATCTTTTAAAAAAAATCGGATATTAATTTAGGATGTCCATATTTATAGGATTCTCATATCAAACATTTGGTGAGATTAAAATTAAATTTAATTAGATGTTATAACCCATCTAAGGGCTATCTGGGTATGGTGAGACCCATACTCGTGAATTCGGGTCATGTAACATCCCAAATATTATAATAATAAATAAAGAAAGTTGTGTTGAGTTATCGTGTGATAATATTAACTAGCATTTAATAAAGAAAATATTATGGACTTGGATTAATTAAGGTGGATTAAAGGGTAACGGGCCTTAGGTCCATGGGCCTTAAGGGATATAAATACCCCCTTAAACCACCCTAAAACCTTAACTCCTCTTTCCACATTTCCATAATCTCTACACACACTCAAAACAAACACATATCACCACTTTGATGCTTAAGCTTAGGTGGAAAAACAATACCTTTGATCGTCTTAGCTGATCATGAAAAAATAGAGCAACAAAAGGTTTTAAATCTGCTAATTTTGAGGTTTAAGTCAAGTTGGGGTGGTCTAGTCCGGTAAAAGCTGAAAATAAGCGGGTCTTAATTGTGTAAACCACTGAGTAAAAAAAATTGTCGGATCATATTTGTCACGGTAAAGATTAACGCATGGGTTTAAGTGGATAACAATATCGGTGATCGCGGTTTTTGCGTTTTTCTGAGCATTAAAAATTAACCTATATGTTTGTTATACATTAATTTTCTGATTCTGATCCAACTGCATCAAACTTTTTCAGGGACGAAAAAAGAATAAGTGTGGGGATATTTGATATAATGCTAAATATATATGTTTCCCTTGTTTATTTTATTTAATATTTTTATTGTTTTTGTTCGTTTTTAGTCAATATTTGTATACTACTAACATTTCTATGTTTCGTAGGTTCCGGGATTTGATCGTGATTAAAAAGGGCGAAAAACGAGCTAAAACGAGCCGAAACAGAGATCCGGAACGCATCAGGAAGAACTAGAACAGACCGGGCCGGTCTGACCGCCCCCCTTGGAAAAGCACTTCGCGCCGCGCGAAGGACGAAGGCAAAAAGCCCTTAGCGCGGCGATGGGTTTTTAATTCGTTTTTGCTTGTTGTCGGGCCTTGTTTTCGCTATTTAAACACCTTTAACTTAAACCTGACATAACCGGAAGCCACCAGCCGATTTTGGAGAGTTCTTGGAGATATTTTACGCGTTCGTTGGTGATTTTGAAGGCGAGAGAATATCCGGTGAAGAGCTACACGTTCACGTTTGAGTTTACCAGTTTTATCATCTTCGATTCCCCGTTTCTTATATTTTCACCATGTTTTCGTTATTATTCGTTTTGTTTGATTTAGACTTTATGATGCTAGGCTAAATTCCATAAACTACCTAGTTCGTGATGAACCTTAGTTCGGTTTGATTTTATTTGGATTTTCGTTTCGTTATGGATTTTATGTTCTAATTAAACGGTTGAGTTTGATTTAATTGATGCGTATGATTGCTTGGTTTTGTTTACTTGAATTTATTGTTTCACATTGCCCTTGTTGATTGTTTCATAGGATAGGGTTTTGTTAGGTCGTTTACTGTGTGTTCTTGGCTAGTTTGTGATTAATATGCATTAAAATCGTAGAACCAATAAAATCAAGTTAATAGATAAAAGTGAACTGCCAGCCTAGAAAGCTGTAAGGTGATAGGCTATTAATAGATCTTTGCTCGTCAGGATTACTAGATTTAGTTCTTCGTAAGGAATCCGTCTAGGTTTGAATGTCAGCTTAGTCTACTATGTTAATTGAATCTGCTTGACTATCTTTGAATTCCGCGTTGTAAGGTAGGTTTTCGTCATAAAAGATACTTAGACATAAGCGATTAAATAACCGTAAGGAAGTTTAATATAAAACTGGTGAGTCTTAAAACTTGTTAGAAACCCATAGGCGTCTTCTTGAAGTTCAAGGGTCATGTTCGGGTTTTCTGTCAAGGGTCTATGATCCCGGTTCCATAACTTGCGTTTTTCCATTTAAATTAATAACCGTAACTTTGGGGATTCTGGCCTGGGTAGTTAATCTAATCATCTGAATTAATCCAAGTTTTCTAAATTGTTTATTAGATAAATTAAATTAGGTTAAGTTTAGTTAATTAATTAAGTTTAAGTAATGATTATGTTTTATTATTATTATAATAATTAGGTTTAGGGTTTATTATTATATTAATTAGTTTATTAATAGTATAATTAAAGGAATAATTAGTTAATATTAGAGGTTTAATTAATTAGGTTTAATCCCCCTCAAATATTATTAATAAATAGTCGTGTCTTGTAGTTGAGTCTTATTTGCTAGTTTCGTAATTTAAAGAGTCTCGTGGGTTCAATATCCGGACTTACTTAGTTGTATTGGAGTCGACCGGTTCACTTGTCGGTTAGTAGTTTAAGTTAAGTTTAAGGGTCTAGAGTATTACTTAGTGTCTAGTTTAGTATAATTTTAGTTAATATTTATTTGACTACTTCAAGAACATCAGTCTCGAAACCTAAACCTAGAGTAGATCGGGTATAAACGAGTATTAAAGTAGCAAACTTGATCTTAAAATGAATTTAACGAACCTGCGGTTATGAACGGCTTGTTAAAGGAAAACCCTAGATCTAGTTTTAAACGTCTTAAGACTAAAGGTCCAAACTTTATGCTTTTCTGGGTCGAGTTTTACCCGAAAATGATCACGGGATTGGTTAGTATCATTTCAAATGGTTACACGTTGAAACGGAGATAATTATGGGGGTTAAGAATGAACCCGTAGCTACTGCTACAAGTTCGCTCACGTATAAATTCGTATGTATACAAGTTCGCCTACTATAAACTCCGCATGTAAGTTCGTCTGATATATAAGTTTGCTTATATCTATGTTCGTGTATATAAGTTAGCCTGATATCTAAGTTCGCATATATATAAGTTCGCCGGTATCTAAGTTCGCTTATATCCAAATTCGTTTATATATAAGTTCGCCTTATATCTCAGTTCGCTTAAATTGAGACCCGAATATATGGCGACCTATACACATATATGTGCATACGCATGAAGGTATGCAATGTAAAGACCTAAGATGATAAAATACTAGAACGTTAAAATAAATGAAAACCCTAAATATGCTATGTAAAAGTAGTATAATAATAGGCCATTAGATTAGATCAGACGAGTATTGATACGTGCAACTTATATACAGTTAGCCGAGCTCAATTAAAGAAAGGATTAACAACTAACGGAGAAAGAAACAGAGTTCAGGTGAGTTTCTAGCCCCATTCTTTGTTATCTTTTCGGGGTTGTGTGCATACTCGATGTGACTTGTTAATACACTTATCCTAAGTGATAAGTGTATGCCATATGTGAATATGTGAAAAGTATATATGATTGTTGTCGGTACATGAACGATCTTCAGATATTGTACGTACTGTCGAGTTATATTTATGAATATGAATGTTATGTATAATGTATGAATGATATGCATGGATGTTATGAATGAATGTAATAATGGAGATGATAATGAAAGGCAACGTAAGGATAAAGGGTTGCATACCCTACTAATATATGCGAAGGATAAAGGATTGCATACCCTACTAATATATGCAAGGGATAAAGGGTTGCATACCCTACTAATATATGCGATGGATAAAAGGGTTGCATACCCTAATAATATATGCCAAGGTTAAAGGGTTGCATACCCTAATAATATATGCGAAGGTTAAAGGGTTGCATACCATAATAATATATGTGAAGGTTATAGAGGCAAAATGCTCTTTAAAACATAATGTATGAATATGAAAGAAAGAAAGTATGCAGGAAAGTAAGTATATTGTAATGATAGTATGAAAATATAACGTATGTAAGAAGGTATGTAGTTATGAATGTACTGTACGATTACTAGAACTCACTCAGCTTAGCTGACTTTTAGTATGCACGCAGGTGAGTAGGATGAAGCAGCTCGCTTGAGGGGAACACGTGGCACATGAATAAGAGGCTGGCATCTAAAGACTATTCGTGTTTTAATTGATGTTTTAATTTTGAAAGACAAGTATGGATGTTTAAAGACATGTTTATGAATCATGATGTTTTGTGTAATGAAAGTTTTATATTCCGCGAATGTTTTTATTAAATATGATGTGTAGAACTATGTTAATGAGTAAATCCAACGTCCAAATGTGAGTCACTGGTAGTGGGGCCTCACAAGTTGGTATCAGAGTAAAGTTCGAGATATTTAAGCATCCTACATGCTTAGACTCGAATAGAGAATGGGATTTAAGTAAGAAAAGAAAGAAGATGCCAGTTCAATAAAGCCATGTGTCACTCAAGCAAGCTAAGTAAAGGTAAAGTATGTGATTAATTTCACATGTAAAGTAGAACGATGAATGAATGCTATCTTAATTGCTAGAGAAAGAGGTATGATGTTAGCTTAGTTGCTAAATAAAGAGTGTATGAATGCTAGCTTAATTGCTAGGGATAGGAGTATATGATGATATGAACTATTTGATTGTATAACTGTTAGAAGTAGAACTAGCACAAGTGGACTCACAAAGGGAAGTGTATAGGACACGGAGAGTAACGTGATCAGCTAATCACAGCTGGCCACTGTTATTACTTGTTAGCCTTACTATCCTTTGTTTGAACCCGATGACTCGTATCAATAACAATAACCACAAACAGATCTCAGATCTGTGTTTATACTATTAATACGATTAAAGATCTAGCTCATAATTAACATTGATTAAGTGTTATATATGTATATCTATTATCAATATATTATCTGTATAATATTAGGTGAAGCTTGAGAGAGAGTTTGGACAACAACTCGTTAATTAACTCTCAAAACCCCTTAAAATTGTGAACAGGAGTTCACTATATATAGAAGATGATCTGGTTCGCTAACATCCCCTAGCGAACCAGCCTCTCCTTCGTTACATACATTAACATAGCGAAACACCCCCTGATTCGTTAACATCCCCTAACGAATCAGGAGGGAATACATTTAATGTCTAGTTCGCTAACATCCCCTAGCGAACTAGACTATAACTTAACGAACTAGCTATTAAATAAACTAATTATTACATTAATTAATAAAAAAATGTTAACGATAAATACAAAGACTCTAGACGCAAAACCGTGCACTAACATCCTTGTACTAAATGGTTCCTTATGTGATGACGTTTGTGTTTCCTTATAGGATACGAATGGATGGAGCTAGAAAAGTTGTTGGAAAGAGAGGACGTACAGGACGTCGTGGTAGGCCACACATTGTCCGAGAACCGTCGGTAGAATCAACTACTAACACTAAGGGAGAAGGAAGTGCAGTTGGTCGAAATCCGAGTAACAACGAAGGGCATCAACTTGACCCCGCTGTTCAAGCTGCCATTGCTCAAGCGGTAGCAGCTGCTGTGAAGAACTTGAATCATGAAGGGCCTGCTAAAATCCAGGAAAGAGTTGAGAAGTCTGGGGAGAAGAGTAGGAAAGATGAAGAAAGGGAGAAGGAGGCCTTGAGTGTGGTTAAGTCAGTGAAGGTTGATGACAGGAGGAGAGGCTGAGGTGGGTGCAACTATAAGTCCTTCAAAGGTTGTGACCCGCCGAAGCTAACTGGTTTGGGAAACGCAATCGCTACTCTCCAATCGATAACCGCGATGGATAAGATTATACGAATCAACGAATGCCGTCCTGACCAAGCTGTGGGTTATGCTACCCAATATTTTGACGATGAAGCCATGTACTGGTTGAAAAGTTCAAGACCCGGGAGGGGATCAAATCTATGAGGTGGGATGATTTGAAGGAATTGGTGATGAAAAGCATATGTGCTGACGCAGGAGTTAAGAGAGCGGGGATGAAGTTCCTGAACCTGAAAGCTGGAATGATGACACATCGTGAGTATACCACCGAGTTCAACCGAATGTCTAGGTTCGTACCCGATATGATCAACACCGAAGCTAAGAGAATCAAGTGTTACGTGAGGGGATTGCCACAGAATGTTCTCATACTCTTCAGGGAGAATAAACATGGTACTTTTGACTCTGCTGTTGAACTCGCAGAAATGGTTTATGAGGACCTGGCTGTGGATGATGTTGTGGCGGGGGAGGAGAAGAAAGAGAAAAAGTGGTTCGCTTCTGTCAAACGGCCAGGTACTCAGTTATGGAACTCCAAAGATAAAAAGCAGAAAGTGTGGGAGAAAAGTTTGTGCAAGACGTGTGGTAAAATGCACGGTGGTGAGTGCAAGTGGGGTAAGGGATCATATGTTTGTTATAAATATGGAAAGTTGCATAAAGGAGAGTGCAGAGTAGGGTCAAACGCCTGTTATCAGTGTGGAAAGGTGGGGCACTATGCTCATAAATGCAGTGAGAAACCGGCATGTTTCCGGTGTGGCAAGACGGGCCACATGGCCAGAGAGCGTACTGAAGCTGGAGGGAGCGGGAAGAAGGATACTGAACTATCAAGACCAAAGACAAGGGCGTATATGCTGACTCAAGAATAAGCCAAGCAGATTCCAGGTGTTGTCACAGGTACGTTTCTAGTAAATGGTATATCCGCTTCAGTATTTTTTGATTCAGGTGCGAACAAAAGTTTCGTAGCCACGCCATTTAGTAAACTAGCTAAAATGAAATGTTTTCCAGTCTCTGAAACCTTTATCATAGAAATTCTAGTGACACTTCGGTTGAAATAATGAGAATGGTTAAGGACTGTAAGATAGAGTTAGAGGGACATGAGTTCCCTGTTACCTTGTATGTTATGACCTTATGAGGGTTCGATGTGGTTTTGGGAATGGATTGGTTGTCTGAGTATGAAGCTCAGATAGTGTGTAAGAGTAGGATAATAAGGTTAAATTCCTTGGATGGTAGTGCGGTGACGGTTTATGGTGATAAGAAAAGTTCTGGGCTTAATGTCATTTCGATGATAAAAGCCGAGGGTTTGTTAAGGCGAGGGTGCGGTGCCTACCTGGCGTATGTTGTCAACGCTTCGGCCGAGACGAAAGAAATGAAAGATGTTCCTATAGTGTGCGACTTCTTAGAAGTATTCCCTGAGGATCTTCCGGGGTTGCCTCCAGAGCGAGAGATAGAAATCCAGATAGATTTAATACCAGGAGCCCAGCCCGTCGCGAAAGCACCTTACTGTCTAGCGCTGTCCGAGATGAAAGAACTGATGTCCCAACTGCAAGAACTCCTCGACAAGGGTTTTATTAGACCAAGTGTTTCCCTGTGGGGCGTACCGGTGTTGTTTGTGAAGAAGAAGGATGAGAGCATGAGAAGGTGCGTAGACTATCGCGAGTTAAACAAACTTACGATAAAGAATAGGTATCATTTGCCAAGGATTTATGATCTGTTTGACCAACTGCAAGGTTCGAGTTGGTTCTCACGGATAGATCTCAGATCAGGCTATCATCAGCTGAAAGTGAAAGAGTCAGACATCCCTAAGACAGCATTTCGGACGAGGTATGGACACTACGAGTTCCTTGTGATGTCATTCGGTCTAACAAATGCTCATGCAGCATTTATGGACATGATGAATAGGGTGTGTCGGCCTATGTTGGATAAGTCAGTTATTGTTTTCATCGACGATATATTGATTTATTCAAAGAGCAAGTCTGATCATGTTGAGCATCTGAGGGAGGTATTGAAGACGCTGAATAAAGAGAAATTGTATGCTAAGTTTTCGAAATGCGCGTTCTGGTTACGAGAAGTGCAATTTCTAGGTCACGTGATTAATCCTGAAGGGATTACCGTGGACCCAACTAAGATTGAAGAGATAAGGAATTGGAAGACTCCACGGAATCCGACTGATATATGAAGCTTCTTAAGGTTCGCTGGCTACCATAGGAGATTCATCGAAGGTTTCTCCAAGATAGCCGCACCGTTTACCTGCATGACCCGAAAGTCGGCAGTATTCAGTTGGGGTAAGTTCCAAGAAGAAGCTTTTGAGGAATTGAAGATGAGACTCACGCAAACTCCAATCCTTGCTTTACCCGATGGTGACGAGGATTTGGTTATTTGTACTGATGCTTCGTATCGTGGGTTAGGTTGCGTGTTGATGCAACGAGGAAAGGTAATAGCTTATGTGTCTAGACAGTTGAAAGTCCACGAGAGTACTTATCCGACGAATGACTTAGAGCTAGCAGTTGTGGTGCAAGCTCTTAAGATATGGAGACATTATCTGTATGGTACTAAGTGTACCATTTACACAGATCATAAGAGTTTAAAATACTTCTTCGAGCAAAAGGAATTAAACATGAGACAGAGAAGATGGCTAGAGTTGATTAAAGACTATGACTGCGACATCAAATACTATGGTAAAGCTAACGTGGTCGTACACGCGCTAAGTTGCAAGAACGAGGAAGTCATTGCGATAGTGAAGTCATACCAGCTGATTATGAATTCCAGTCTTTTTGAAGAAATCATCAAAGTACAGTCAGAGGCGTTATTAGATGAAGGGTTAATAAAAAAAGAATGAATTTACGGCCAGCAGGATGAGCTGATGTAAAACACTCATGGTGTAAAGACTAGGTTTGACCGTATGTGGATTCCACGTCATGGAGATCTTAGAGGTCGAATTTTAGATGAAGCTCATAAGTCAAGATACTCGATTCATCCCGGAGCTACGCAGATGTACCAAGATTTGAAAAGAGATTATTGGTGGCCTGAAATGAAAAATGATGTGGTGGATTATGTTAGTAAGTGCTTAACTTGATTACAAATCAAAGCCGAACATTAGAAGTCTTATGGAAAAATGCAACCGCTTGAGATACCTGAATGGAAATGGGAACACATCTGTGAGAACGAGCCCCGGTGCGGAAGCGTGAAAATAATCGGTATTAACGGTGGAGCTCAGATCCGGGTTAGGATCGAATCGCACTCGTATTCACTCTTGAATGATAATAATGGACGGTTGTGGAGAGTTCGTTTCGATTAACAATAATCAATAAAGTAGGATGAACAATTGTATGTAATTGAAACACAATAGATAGATATAGTAGTATGATTTCATTAACCGAATGATTGTCACGAAGAACACTCGTACATACATTCATACATACAAAGGAACGGCACCCGGGGAGAGTTCTTCCCTGGGGGCAAACTCTCCAAATACAATAATAAATCTCACAATGCACACATGACCTAAACAAATGACCTAAATAATCTATTTATACTAGTCTTGTGCATTGGTCTTCACTCCACCGCCACTTGGATAAGACCAAAGGAATAAAATATAATATAATATTTCACCCGTCAAATGCTTCAGTTACTCATTATAATATCTTGTTGTCTTTCTTTAATATCTTATTATAAACGAGTAACGATTCGATGCGTCGGTCTAAAATATAATACCCAAAAATCTCCCCCTTAGATCGATGCCATCGAATTACTTTCACGATCACCTCATAACACGATGCCTTGCAAAAAATTCTCCCCCTCACAATAAGTGTCTCCCATTTTTCAATTCAAACAATCTTCTCTTTATCTCTTTCGGATATAGTTGTATAGGCATAAGATCGAGGATTCAAACTTCAATGATCGACTACAAGTTAATCCGAAACCGCAAAAGGAAATAAACTCAAAATTTTCCTTAAAGTGAGTCTTTCACTTGATTCAACCAAAATTTGAAATGAAATTCCATATAATTTTTCTCCCCCAATTTCGTTGCAATGTCATAAACAAATGTGTCTCTAAATCAAATGCGGGTGAACATCTTCAATTCAAACAATCTTGACCATCCCTATCAAGAATTGTTGACCAGAAAAGTCACTTCCAAACGGTTACTCATACTTGGGAAAATAATTTTCATTTAGAACACACGGTCAAAAATTCAACGGATAAGCGAGTATACATTCATTTCTTCATCTTGGCCCGTTTGACTTTGTAAGTCAACTGCATCAATATCCAAAAATTTCTTCAAAAAACTTGAAATATTTCACACACAAACTTTCTGTTCACTAGCACACAGTGTGCTAGTGATTTCATGAAGGTTTTCATTACTAGCACAAAGCATGCTAGTGAGCAAAAAGTGTTCTCGAGCCTCCATACTTAGAAGATTTTCCATCAAAACTCATGATGTGCTCGTGCACACAAGATGTACTCGAGATAATTTGTGCTCGAGATGAATATTGATATGCTTAATAAAACACGATGTGCTCGAGACTTAAAACATCACAAGCTCGACAAACACTTATGTACTCAAAATAAAAATTAAGTGCTTGTGGTCAAAGTTATGTGCTCGAAGCCTTAAGAACTTATCTTTTTGTGCTTGGGCTTGAATCACTTAACATTTCGAGCATATAATCCTTGTATCTTCGGTTTTAGAACATGTTCCAGCTATAAAAAGACTGAAATACCCTTGAAAATAATCAGCCCGTTAACAGCACCTTTTAACAACAATAAACCAGCAAATTTCAGTGCATTTTTGGCCCTTTTCTGTAGAAAAATCAGCACGTTTAATCAGATTTCAGTTCATTTCAGCAGTTTTTTTAGCTAATTCAGCTCGTTTAACAGCAGTTCAGCAACTTTCAGTTCGTTACAACAACATTCAGCACATTTTAGCAACAAAACAGTGTATTTCAGCTCGTTTAAACACGTTTCAGCAATTTTCAGCACTTAAAGAGTTCGTTTTAGCACTTTTTAGCACTTAAAGACTGCGTTTCAGCACGTTTCAGCACTTAAACAGTGCGTTTCAGCACGTTTTGACAACTTTTCGACAAAAATCAGCACTTAAAACAATGCGTTTTGGCCCGTTTTGTTAGCACTTCAGCACCAAATCAATTAAATTCCTCACGTTTTGGCCCGTTTCACAACCAAACTTGTAATTTTATTTCGTTTAAAAATCAATTTCAGGAATCAAACAGCAGACCGCAGCTTGTTAATGCAGTAAATTCAGCAAGTTTTCGCCCGTTTGATCGTTTATAATATGTTTTTGCTGCAAATAACCAAACTGCCCCAGACTAAAAATATGCAGCAGCAGAATCCTTTAATTGTTCGTGTATGTACTAGCAGCAAACAATTTGTATAACATCTGTTCAAGATCATATTCTATCAGCTGCAACATGTTGTTACAACATAAAATCACTGAAAATATCCAGCAAAATATATGTGCTCTAGACCTGAATCATGTCAGCAAACTGCCACACCATCTCGAACACATAACCCATCTTCTCAAATAACTGGCAGTTCCACAGCTCATTTCCTTGAGCACATAAAAATATCCAAATTGGCTCCAAACACATCATAATCATCATACGAATCATAACTAGTCATCAAATTTGCCAAAACACATGGTTTTGATTTCCCCCAAATTTGAACGTAAGAACCCTAAAATCTTAGATCCGAAATTAAACACTTGATATATAAAATTAATCATTGCAATCTCATCAAATCATCTTAAAATCATCATTCTATCAACAATCTAACAACAATTTCATCAGATAGTCTGATTTATAGAATCAAATAAAAACGGGTTCGAACAAAAACAAACCGAAAACTGTAGATCTGGACGAAACTGAACATATAATGTGAAATTGATGTTGAATCTCCGAACTAATCATCAATCCACATATATAATCCTTCAATCATCAAAGTTTATCCAAATCCATGCAAAAACCCATAAAAACTTCAACGAACTCAAGTATAACGTCCATGGCGGATTCAAGAACGAATTGAATCTAGTAAAGCGGTTAGTCTGAATGATTCGGTAACCTCGCTCTGATACCAATTGTGAGAACCGAGCCCCGGTGCGGAAGCGTGAAAATAATCGGTATTAACGGTGGAGCTCGGACCCGGGTTAGGATCGAATCTCACTCATATTCACTCTTGAATGATAATAATGGACGGATGTGGAGAGTTCGTTTCGATTAACAATAATCAATAAAGTAGGATGAACAATTGAATGTAATCAAAACAAAATAGATATATGTAGTAGTATGATTTCATTAACCGAATGATTGTCATGAAGAACACTCATACATACATTCATACATACAAAGGAACGGCCACCCGGGAAGAGCTCTTCCCCGGGGGCAAACTCTCCTAATACAATAATAAATCTCACAATGCACACATGACCTAAACGAATGACTTAAATCATCTATTTATACTAGTCTTGTGCCTTGGTCTTCACTCCACCGCCACTTGAATAAGACCAAAGGAATAAAATATAATATAATATTTCACCCTTCAAATGCATCAATTACTCGTTATAATATCTCGTAGTCGTTCTTTAATATCTTATTATAAACGAGTAACGATTCGATGGATCGGTCTAAAATATAATACCCAACAACATCACCATGGATATCATAACTAAGCTACCTCGTACAGCTAAGCATCATGATACCATTTGGGTGATTGTGGACCGTTTGACCAAGAGTGCTCACTTTCTGCCTATATGAGAGACAATCTTGTCAGAAACGTTAGCAAGCTTGTTCATAAATGAGGTTGTGACTAAACATGTAGTACCGTTATTGATCGTGTCTGATAGAGATACTCGGTTTACTAAGAGGTTTTGGAAGAAGTTCCATGAAGCTATGGGAACGAGATTGAACATCAGTACGGCGTATCATCCTCAAACAGATGGACAGTCTGAAAGGACGATCCAGACCTTTGAGGATATGCTACGTGCTTGTGTTTTAGATTTTGGTGGAAGTTGGGATGACCATCTGCATCTGGCAGAATTCTCCTATAACAACAGTTACCATTCAAGTATTGGTATGCCACCGTTTGAGATGCTTTATGGTAGACGATGTAGAACCCCGGTGTGTTGGGGAGAGATTGGTCAGAAAGAGGTGGGAAGTTTAGAAGTTGTTCAAGAAACGTCTTCAAAGTTCGATCAGATTAAAGCAAGAATGAAAGCTGCTCAAGACAGACATAAGTCGTATGTTGATAAGAGGCAATGACCGATTGAGTTTAACGTTGGCGACAATGTGATGCTCAAGGTCTCGCCTTGGAAAGGAATCATTCGACTCAGAAAGAGAGGAAAGTTGAGTCTAAGGTACATTGGACCATTTAAGATTTTAGATCGCGTGGGTGAAGTAGCTTATAAGCTGGATTTACCCGAAGAGTTGGAGGGAATTCATTCAACCTTTCATGTTTCTCATCTGAGGAAATGTCTAGCTGATGACACGTCCCACGTGCCATTGATGAACATCGAGGTTGATGAACAACTGAACTACGTTGAGCAACCAATAGAGATTGTCGATCGCAAGGAAAAACAACTTCGGCACAAGGTTATACCTTTAGTAAAAGTGATATGGAAGCATCGCAAGGGATCAGACGCTACTTTGGAAGCTGAGGATGAGATGCGCAAATTTTACCCTAATCTGCTTAAGTAATAGTTAGGTTTCGGGGACGAAACCTCTTTAAGGAGGGAAGACTTGTAACATCCTAAATATTATAATAATAAATAAAGAAAGTTGTGTTGAGTTATCGTGTGATAGTATTAACTAGCATTTAATAAAGAAAAGATCATGGACTTGGATTAATTAAGGTGGATTAAAGGGTAACGGGCCTTAGGTCCATGGGCCTTAAGGGATATAAATACCCCCTTAAACCACCCTAAAACCCTAACTCCTCATTCCACCTTTCCATAATCTCTACACACACTCAAAAGACACACATACCACCACATATATATACGGCCGAGAGAGACGAGCGAGATCTGAGATCAAGTGAACGTATGGTTGTGTTAGATCTTTATTATACAAGCTTTATACAAGATTTAGAGTTCATAAACAAGCTAACCAAGACCAAACGAACACGTAAAGGTATGTTCTTGATCTTAAAGTTTACATTTTTAGAAACGGTTAGTCTCGAAACCTAAACCTAGAGTAGATCGGGTATAAACGAGTATTAAAGTAGCAAACTTTATCTTAAAATGAACTTAAAGAACCTGCGGTCATGAACGGCTTGTTAAAGGATAACCCTAGATCTAGTTTTAAACGTCTTAAGCCTAAAGGTCCAAACTTTATGCTTTTCCGGGCCGAGTTTTACCCGAAAAGATCACGGGATTGGTTAGTATCATTTCAAAGGGTTACACATTGAAACATAGATGATTATGGGAGTTAAGAATGAACCCGTAGCTACTGCTACAAGTTCGCTGAGCAAGTTCGCTCACGTATAAGTTCGTATGTATACAAGTTCGCCTACTTTAAACTCCGCATATAAGTTCGCCTGATATCTAAGTTCGCCTATATCTAAGTTCGTGTATATAAGTTCGCCTGATATCTAAGTTCGCTTATATATAAGTTCGCCGACATCTAAGTTCGCATATATCTAAGTTCGTTTATATATAAGTTCGCCTTATATCTAAGTTCGCTTATATCTCAGTTTGCTTAAATTGAGACCCGGATACATGGTGACCTGTATATGTATACATATATCTGCATACGCATGAAGGTATGCAATGTAAAGACCTAAGAAGATAAAATACTAGAACGTTAAAATAAATGAAAACCCTAAATATGCTAAGTAAAAGTAGTATTATAATAGGTCATTAGATTAGATCAGACGAGTATTGATACGTGTAATTTATATACAGTTAGCCGAGCTCAATTAAAGAAGGGATTAACAACTAACGGAGAAAGAAACAGAGTTCATGTGAGTTTCTATCCCCATTCTTTGTTATGTTTTTGGGGCTGTGTTCATACTCGATGTGACTTGTTAATACACTTATCCTAAGTGATAAGTGTATGCCATATGTGAATATGTGAAAAGTATAGATGATTGTTGTCGGTACATGAACGATCTTGGGATATTGCACGTACTGCTGAGTTATATTTATGGATATGAATGATATGTATAATGTATGAATGATATGCATGGACGTTATGAATGAATGTAATAATAGGGATGATAATGAAAGGCAAGGTAAGGATAAAGGGTTGCATACCCTACTAATATATGCGAAGGATAAAGGGTTGCATACCCTACTAATATATGCGAAGGATAAAGGGTTGCATACCCTAATAATATATGCGAAGGTTATAGAGCAAAATGTTCTTTAAAACGTAATGTATGAATATGAAAGAAAGAAAGTATGCAGGAAAGTAAGTATATTGTAATGATAGTATGAAAATATAACGTATGTAAGAAGGTATGTAGTTATGAATGTAATGTACAATTAACTAGAACTCACTCATTGTAGCTGACTTTTAGGTTCTGTTTGTTTTTGCTTATAAGATCTGCAAATAGCCTATGTCTGCAGGCGCGCAGACATAAGCTCTTGAAGACTGTTTGTTTTTTTTTTTAAAAAGGTCCGAAAATTGCTTTATAGCCTTAAAAAATAAGCTTTTTTCATTATCTTCACACATCTTCACACTTCTTAACATCATACCAAGTACCAACACCCAATGTCCAACACCACCACCACCCACCATCCGCCACCACCACCACCACCATCCACCGTCCTCCGCCACCACCACCCACCGCCCGCCGCCACCATCACCACCCACCACCACCGTCTGCCGCCACCACCACCGACCACCACCGTCCACCACCACAACCATCCACCGTCACCACCACCCGCCACCACCACCACCCACCGTCCACCACCACCACCGTCAACCACCCAACACCACCACCGTCCATCACCACTACCACCACTGTCCACCACCACCAACCCCGTCGGCCACAACCACCGTCCACTACTACCACCAATCCACCACCACCACCAACCGTCCATCGCCACCACCACCCGCCACCGCCACCACCCACCGTCTGCCGTGTAACACCTCGGCTAAAGCGGAATACGCCCGAGTGTGACGTATAGATTGCCCAAAACACATGTGACACTATTAAGTGACAATATTATCATTAATTAATATAAACATCAAGTACACAAGTTTGTAACAAGAAATACAAGAAAAATACAAGAACGATTAACAAATTGTCCATTTATTAAAATAACCTAAGTTCTAGTGTCTTCTCCGTTTCATCCTCTAGTAATTGTACCTGTAACATATATATAAAATAAAGTCAACTAAATGAATAGTTGGTGAGTTCACACAAGTTTTGATATACGTACATAGAAATCATACAATTCCATGAACAAGTGTAAATGAGCAAGTAATGTTCTTTCCAACTGGGATTGTGCACCAACGTACTCAGATAAGCGCAAATAAGGTCCTTTCCAGTTGGGATTGTGCACCAACGTACTCGGATAATGAGGCCCTTTTCCACTCATAACAACAAATGTATTGAGCGCAAAGGGGGGCGTATGATCATACTATCTTGAAGTAATCCATGAGCAAGTAATTTGTAGCAAGTAACAAGTAAACACATAAGTCCATGTAGCGAATTGTAGTTTGTAAATAATGAATAAACGAAACTGAATTATTGATAGGATATATATCCTATCCCCAAATAGTTAAAAAGAGTAAAAAGGGGGTATGAGAAACTCACCTTGAAGTCGAAGATAAACTTGAAATAAAACCAAAAGCGTGTAAATGAAACCAAGCAATTGAACATCACGAACTAGAATTGAATATAAAAAATAAAATATTAACTACAATTTATAAAAGTAAATAAGTCGGGTTGTCGGGAATAATAAGTGTTTAATGTATATTTTATTAATTTATGGAGTTTTTGATAATATAATGTTATTGTTAAGCTTTAACTAATTTTAACGAATTGTTAATAAATTATGAATTTAATATTAGTTTAATTTATGATATCAATATCAAGTTTGAATATTACAAGGTTAATGGAAATATTGGTGTAAACGATATATTTTATTTTGAAAACGAGCGGGTTAACGAAATATAAAGTTTAGCAAACGAAACATAATATATATAATTTAAACGAGTTTACAACAAATTTGACGAGTTTGAAAAATTGATTTTTAGGTGAAACGCTAAAAATAACTTATAACAATTTTTATTTGGCTTCAAATAATTTTATTTGATTTATATAATTTTTTTTATAAATTTTATTCGGTAAATTAATATTAAAAGAAAGGTTTTAAATATAAAAAGAACAAAACAACAAAAGCTGCTATGACCCGGGTTCGAATCCGGGTCCCCTGATTGGCATGTTAAAGGACTAACCAGTTGGACCAGATCGTTTGTTTGTTAAGATCTCAGAAAAAAAATATATATAAAACAGATTACAGGTTCATCTTCCTCATCAAAACCCTAGGATTTCAAATCCTTTAATTCGTTCTTTGTTTGTTCAATGTTTGATAGGGGTTTTGTTAATAGGATAAAAACGATTCAAAAGCATGTATCAATTACCTGATAGTGCTGGAAATCGACGATGAACAAAGGTGGCCAGAATCGAGTCCTTGATGAACAGTTACGAGATTATTGAGAGTGTTTTAGCTTAAAACGTGGCTTGTCGCAGTTTCGGATGTTGGATTAGGTTATGTTGATAGTCTCAATTGAATCAATTAGCGTTTGAATCGTGTTATTATGATTTGATTAATATTGATGACGGGTTAGAGATTAATTAGAGTTAATTAGCGTGTTAATGGTGAAATTGATCGCATATGAATGCTTAGCGTTAGTGGAGATGTCGTTTGGTATGCTTAACGGTCAAAACGAGTTATAAATGAGTGTGTTAGGTGTTGCCGGCGTCGGAATTCCGGCGGCCGGACTTTGGTCGGAAAACCGAACGGGAAGAAAGGTTGATGCTGCATGTTTGTTGTTGTTATTATTATTATTATTATTATTATATTATATATTAAATTCATATTTACATTATAAACCCCTCAACTTTCATATACAAATAAATTGAATTTAAACTTTATATACAAAATCAACCTTGAACTTTTAAATATTATAAAAATGATATAAAAGTTTATGGAGTTAGATATTTTTCGTATCATACTTGGGTAGCTCGGGATTCATTTAAGTACAACCTTAAATACCAGAGTTTTGTTATTTAATCGAAACGAGTAGAAAAAAAAACCGATTGATTTATACTTTGACGAAACTTGAAATATATATATATATATATATATAAAGTCAAAAATTTAAAACGGGTCGAATCTTCGGGTTTGAAAAGTAAAGAATGTTACAGTACTTACTACTTTTGGAAATTTCGTCCGGAAATTAAAATAAAAATAAATATTTAAAAGAGAACTAATATACAGAGTTGTTAGAAATCTTAACTGTTTTATACATACATAATTAAAATAAAATAACGTCGATCTTTGAATGACCCGAAAGTACGCCACATATAGGAAATATGACAAGGACACTTATATGTAGGATGTATCAGTGGCGTATACACCATGCCCTTATCATATTGTATTTGTCTCGTTCCCCAAAATCATTCCAAGTTCCGAGTTATTTCACACAACCGGACTTATTATATTTTCCATACGAGGACTTTGATAATTACGTGCCGACCCATAATTACCTCTATCGTCGGATGACCCATATAACTTGCTCTATTGTGTGGTTTTAAGACATAGACCTTAGGTAAATCAATAAAATTCTC
Source organism: Bidens hawaiensis (assembly GCF_021521415.1). Classification (NCBI taxonomy): domain Eukaryota; kingdom Viridiplantae; phylum Streptophyta; class Magnoliopsida; order Asterales; family Asteraceae; genus Bidens; species Bidens hawaiensis. Next base: position 314,219 of record NW_027492826.1, read on the forward strand.
ATATAGAACGTTAAGAATCAAAAATAATGAATTAAAAGGGTAAAAACATTACCAAACACATTGATAAACCATTCAGGCCAAGGACAAAGCGAAAACACTAAGTCAAGTAAATCAAATCATCGTGTCTAAACCAAGTAAACAATGTTAAAAACGAAATAGACGAGGTAATAAAGTTTAAAAAAATGAAACATTTAGAATTATGAACATCGTAACATGTAATTGAAATAATGGGGTAGAGAATAACGTGGTAAGTAAACGTAGCATTTAACCAACGAAATATGAACATGTAAATTGATAACGCATTGGGTTCGAGAATAGCTTAAATGAACGAAACTTTTAAGTATCAAAATATCATGATGTTAAAAAAATGAAATTCTCCAATTAAACATCGACGTGACCAATGGCAACGTTGAGATGAATAAACAATTATATCTTACAAACATGTAAATTGATAATAACTTGAAATGAAATGGATAAACGAAAATTTTAATATTAACATATTGAAATCGATTAAGTTTGTGAAAAGAAAAATTTTCAATAGTAACTTTGTGATTATCAAGTATATAATTAGAACTTCGAAATTAAAATAAAGTATTTGTCTTAGATTGATGAAATCAAGAACAATAAAATGGTTCAAATAAAAATTTAGTGGAAGAGAAGTACAAGAATAAACAAAACAATTTGTGTAAAAATATAACATAACATAAACTCGGCATGTACATGGGACACAGTCCTGGTTCTAAGTAAACAAATTCGTCTGGAGAGAACCGGTCACCGATAGTAAAATGTAGAAATAAAATGAAAATACGGTTTCTATTAGGTAACTATGTACACACACAAGTTCATAGTCCCAATTTCCACTTAACGGTTACGTTGATGGGAAGTTGGTCATAGATCACTGAATTCGAAATACAAACGTAAACCGATTTAATAAAGCGAATAAGAATGATGTACGAATTTATGTTTCGTAAAATACAAACGAATATGGATCAAAGATCAATGAACAATCAAAATAAACTTCATAACAATATTCTAAAGATGTGGATGTAAAATCACTTTGGGTATGTCCGAAAAAAATACGTGAAGGGGAAGTTAAAGAAACGAAAATGTTGCTTGTGACGCTTGTCTTCTCGAATGTCGGTTTATTTGGGGTAGGAGAGGTTGACGTGGGAGGTGGTGCCATGATTTCCTAACTGAAACTCATTGACGTTAATAAAGAGGAATGAAAAGAGAACTTTAATCTACGAAAATCGGTTGTAAATCGTGATGCTTTTAAATCTAATGGCGAAATAAAATTTATTTTAACAAAAGGTTTTAGTTATCGCAAAGACTTGCAAATTTTATGAAATTTCACATAAAAACAAATGCTTTCTTTTGGCCCGCGGCCTAGGTAGATAGGAAAGAAATGATTGTCAAGATAATCGACTTGTTGAATGAAAAATAGCCTTAAAAGGCTTAAGATTTGTTTGGAACAAGAAATTTACTTTAAATATGGTTTGAATAAATAATTACATTATTATTAGTGGTGACGATAATACTAATAATAATAATATTACTAATAATAATAAATAGTATTAATAAATTTTATTAATAATAATATTGATAATGATGGTAATAAAAATTATGATGACGGTAATGGTACTAATAATAATGGTGGTAGTAATATTAGTAATGATTTTAATAACTTTAATAATAATAATAATAATAATAATAATAATAATAATAATAATAATAATAATAATAATAATAATAGTAATAGAGGTAATAAATCATTTTTAAAGAAAACCCATTTGATTGAAAGTTAAAAACAACCAAGGATTTGGGTTTAAGCACGAGGTGTTAGTAAAAGAGATAAAACGTAGGAATGTATGCAAAAGAAAATATAGACGAGTTTGATGAGTTTTGTAAATATCTAAGTATTGAAACCGGGAACTCGTGTAAGGTCGACAAAGGATGCGGGGTTAGGATATTGCATGGCGAAACCAAGTTAGTCCTTCCAAAGTATAGCGGGTGTGCTAGGGTCACCACAATGATAGTAGGCTTGAAGCATGAGGTCAAACATGTGATTGAGACAAATGGTTAGGTACAGGTCTTGCAGATGGGCGAGTGGCGTTGAGTTTGGGTGGGCTTTAGCAATAAGTTGTAATTGAATCTACCACAAATTGAAGTATATAAACGTTTCAGGGAAGTAAAGTGGTGAGATTTACACATACCATATAAAGGGTGTGTTTCAGCGTGAGGCCTTTCTGTTGGGTTTAGTTTGTGTTTCCAATAATGGTGTAGGGTTTGAATTTGAATTTATTATAGCGATGGAGGTGGGTGTGGTTAAACGTGGAGTGATCGGGATCGCGGAGGCCATTTTCTTGATAACTTGGATTGTCATTTCTCTGATTGAGTGCGACAACTAGAAAAACAAGAATGCAAGGCCCCGTTACCGGTAGCCCTACTTTGTACGTTGGATTTACTCATAAACGCAGTTCTAAATATCAGAGTTAATAAAACTTTCGCGGAATAATAAAACTTCAACCATAACATTTTACATAACCATCAAATCATGTCTTATAAAACATCCGTATTCGATTAAAACAAAACATAGTCTTTTAAAACATCACAACATTTCTCCGAGATGCCAGTATCTTCGATTCCATGCCATGTGTCTTCAGTCACGCGAGCTGCCTCAACCTATTTACCTGCGTGCATAATAAAAGTCAGCTACGCTGAGTGAATTCTAGTTAATCACATAACTTACTTTACGCACATATATACGTGCTCGAAGGCACGCATTTCGTTCTTAACCTGTCCATCAGTCCTTCATATACATTCATAACTAACCGTACATTATAAAGAGCATTCGCCCTACGTACCTCGGATATTATTAGGGTCCGGTACCCTCCATCCTCGGATATTATTAGGGTCCGGTACCCTCCATCCTTGGATATTATTAGGGTCCAGTCATCATTTTGTACTACTATAACATACCGGTCCTTCACGTACTTTCCATGACAATACGTGCAATCTTCGAAGAGCGTTCACGTACCAGCAACATATCATACTTACATCATACTTAATCATTCATACATCCTTTATACATCATATATATTCATACATACAACAGTCATACATCATATATATCAATCATATCATTAACTACTACCTGACGGTCCTTACAATATCCGAAGATCGTTCATGCACCTTTGAGCAATCATCATACATAATTCGTATAGGGCATACGCTTACCACTTAAGGTAAGTGTATTAACTATCACATTGAGTATGCAAACAGCCCCGAAAACATAACAAGGAAATGAGGCTAGAAACTCACCTGAAGTCGGTTACGTTCACCGTTAATAGTTATTCCTTTCTTCAGTTGGGCATGGCTAACTATATAATAATTTACATGCATCAATTAACTATTGCTACTCATATCCTACCTCTATCTTTATATAACCTACAACGAACGGGGGTCCGGGGTTAGCGCCCCTGGCAGCGGGTTTCTAGGGGCGGCAGCCCCTAGCGGGGTCCAAGGGGCAGAGCCCCTGGTTGGGGTTAAGCTGCCAGGTCAGCCTGGAAAAAATTTATTTTTATTAACTGTCTTAACACATTTTCCATTAGGATTTTGAACCATTAAATAATTTGCTACTTAAAGTCCAAGGGCTTCTTTGTATTTAAATCATTCTTTTCTAAGTCCATGGACCATTTCTGCCATTCTGGTAAACTTCTAGTTCGTTACCTATTCTTAGTGAATTGGGTTATCATAATGAACTGCTTCTCATAGTGAATTGACCGCTTTAACGAACTGGACTTCTTAACGAATCAGTCCATAGCGAACCGGTCCAAGTAGCGAACTGGACCTTCTAATTCGTTATCTCCTTTAACGAATGACTATAACGAATTTGGGACTAATTCGTTATCTTTTAGCTATAGCGAATCAAGGGTAATTCGCTATCTTTTCCCTTAACGAACTGAAGCTAATTCGTTACATTCCCACAGACGAATCAGCTTAGCGAATTACTTCTAATTCGCTAATTACCCTTAGCGAACTAGGGTTAGGTCAGGGAATGTCAGAACATTCCCTAACATTCCTTATCCTCGTACCACTATTCCGGCGCCGCCTTTGCCGGAAAGCCGCCGGAAAACCGCGAACACGTCGGAAAAAACGAGTTTTAACTCGTTTTTCACCGTTTTTCGTCCCGTTCAATCCAGATCTGAGCTAGGGTGACCCCTAAGCTCATCATACGTTCGGTTTAAACCCGATTCCACCCAGATCTCGTGACTTAAACGGTTTAACGGTGTCGGCTCGTCGTTTCGTGACCATAACTAACGGATTTAAACTCATACAACAAAATACTATCATACCTTGGGTCGGGATCCGTTTCTTCTTCTATATTTTGGCTAGAGAGAGAGAGCTTAAGTGTGTGTTTTGAATGGTGTATGGAATATGTGTAAATGAGGAATTTAGTGGTGTTTATGGTTTATATATTTAGGGATCATGGGCTTAAGTCCATGGTCTTTCCTTCTTTCTTTTCATAACCCAAGTCCATAACCCATATCCATTCACCCAACACTAGCCCAACTCATATTCTAATCATCTAAACCAATAACGACCCACTATGAAATAAACGAAATTTATTTTATTAATATAAGCAAAAGTAGGATGTTACAGAGAAGGCGTACGAAACGTGAGGAATTTGCGTGACTTGGGACCTAAGTATAAAAACGACTAATAGATACATCAATGAAACAAGTAAAGAAATGAAATCATATGAAACAAAATTTGAAATCGAAATTGGAATTCTCATGAGACGTCATGAGTTTTCACATTCAACAAACGAAAATCTAAAAAAAATTATTGAATAATCATATGGAATAAATATTAAACTTAACAATAAATTTTAGAAACGAATTGTAAATCGAGTGTTCATATACCACCATAACTTTCTAAATTTTCAATTCTAAAACATAAGTGTAAATGAATATAACAATAAGGTAATCGATTTGAAATTCGACCATTCATATATCACCATAACCTTTCGAATTTTCAATTATAAAACGTAGTAGTAAATGAATAGTTATTAAATCGAAATTCAACCACTTATATATCACCATAACTTTTTGAATTTTCAATTCTAAAACATACGTTTATACGCATTGCTTATCCTTAGGTTTCAATAACCTTGGTGTCTAGTGTTTCGGAAAACAGGCATGTCCCCCCTTACAGTTACTACATACCCGCCATAAAGAACCATCTTTAAGAAGAATAAATATCGGAATACCACAATGGAAATCAATAATTGAAAATGTTGGAAAAATCTTTATTTTTAGGCATAAGCCTTGGACTTGTGTGTGCTTGTGTTATACATAAGTGTAAGTGATGTACAAAAAATTACGGTATTTTATTACACACCGAATCGACTTATTATACATGTGTAACTAACAGTTAAACTTGTGTAATCATCAAAAATACTTACTCTCTCTCCTGCTTCATTTTTTAATTACATTTAATCTCATCCACATATTTCATGTCATTTAATTAAATGTGTGGTCCAAATTTGAGTTCTTAAATTTCTTTCAACTCAACATGGTTCTCAAAATATCCCCCCTAAATATATATATATATATATATATATATATATATATATATATGTATATAGGATGAGTATTATTACAGAACTGTAAAATTATTTAAAAACTTGAATGAACCATTGAAACCTAACGTTTTTTATAAAAATTTTTGTATGTTAATGTTATTTGAGTGTAGTTTCATCAGTTTGTATATCTATATTTATAATTATAATTTTGAAAATTAGTTTTTATACATATCTATGTTTTATTTTACACATATGTAAATTTGGTAGTACATAAATTTTACACATATGTAAACTTGTGATTAAGATATGTAATCAAAATTTTTTATATAAAATATGATAAAACTACACTTAAATAATGTTAGTATATAAAAAAAATAAAAAATGTTTAATCGTTTAGAGTTCCTAACAGTTCTTAACATTTTGGAGTTCATAAATGATACCAACCATATATATATATATATATATATATATATATATATATATATATATTTATATATATATATGATTGATTTCATTTGAGAACCACTTTGAAGTTTAAGAACTCGAAAGATTTCAACGTAACAATTTTTATCTTTTTTGAATTATTTTTACCCATATATAATACGTAAGTGTAAGTAACGTAAAAAAATTACAGTATTTTGTTACACACCAAATCGACTTATTACACATATATAACTAACGTTTAAACTTGTTTTAATTATCAAAAAAATTTATGCTCTCTCCTGATTAATTTTATAATCAGATTTATTCTCAGCCACATATTCAATACTCTTTTATTTGATTGTGTGGTCTATACTGAGTTATTAAAGTACTTACAACTCATCAAGTTCTCAAAAGATACTCTCTCTCTCTCACTATATATATATATATATATATATATATATATATATATATATATATATAATAGGGCTACAAACTCGTGTTACACGTGGAACACCAGACTACATGACCGTTTATGGCACCTGCATCCCAGTTAATTTATGATAAATATGAAAGAGAAAGTCTGAAAGATATCTACAAATCTGTGTAGTCAATCTATACACCCGTGTTGTGTAAAATATGTATATGGTTAGCATACGTTTAGTTCTCAATACCATCTTATTGGGTGTACATGTGTAACAAAATGTCAGTAGATAATATAGCCACATTTAGGGGATTTCTTCACATTTATCATTTCTCATGGTGTATACCTTCTTGGAGATGACCTTACATAATCTCCTAAACCAAGAATTAAATATGCATAGCTCGATTTCATCCTCCATCAACTAAGAGTGATTCCTTTATGATATTTTGTACTTAGAAATATATCACATATTTACATTAATGACATGACCCTCTAGTATAAACACTGTTGTGTGTGATTGGATTGGTCAATACATGATTAATCGTGTTGAAATAATTGAACATTACAAAGTTTGTTTAGTTGTTCAATTTTGTTTGAATTAAAAGGTTTTAATTATGATTAGACATCTAATGATGTTGTCAAGTCAACCAAGTGAAGAGAGTCGTCATGTTGTCAAATCAACAAGTTCACAACGCGTACTATTCTTAGCATTGATGTATCTCGTTTTCTTGATTAAGATTTTTTTTTACCCTTCTTTCGTTTTTAGATTGCTTAGTTGCGTATAATAATATAGATCAGTCAATTTTCTTTATAGTTATCTTGCTACATAACAATTTCAGTTATTTTTTTGAATTGACTACATTAGGTCCAATTTTTCTTAAAGTTATTAAACTACATCAATTTTTCACTTATTTTTCCTTGATGACAACCTTCCCGATTTGTAGTATGATTGCTACGTGTCCGCCAACTGGTCACTTTGCTGACATTTTTACTAGGTATTATCTTCAATTTTCTTTTCATTTATTTAGGTCAAGTTTGACGTGCAAGAACCTCACTCGGTTTACAATCTAATGTTTTATCTGAACTCACAATAATTAAGATTATGCGAATAAAAGTTTAGATATGACATTTGATGTTGACATGAGCTTTTCCTAACACCAATATGTATTGTTTTGGTATCAATATGATAGACAACCTTTTGTAGTTCAATCTCATGTGTCACAAATCTTCATAACTCATTTATGGCACAGAAGTAAACGAAATGTAAATCCCCTAACGCCTAGGTTGGTAATCAAAATTACATTATTACTTATATTTAAACTTAAAACATTTGTCACACAATTAGTTTTCACTGGCACAAAAAAGTTTTAGACTTTAAAATAGCAATACTTCAAAATTCATGTTTCTATAGACAATATTGTTATGTTTATTCACTTTGTTACAACATATAGATGCACACACTTGACTTCTGACTGAACTAGAGATTACACAAAACAAAATTTACCTTCTCTGAAAGTTAAGTTTTGCTATACACAACGCAAACAGAGAAGCAAGAAGAATAGGAAATACTGCTAGAATCACAAAGGTGAGTGGTAATAACTCATGATGATACCCAAAATAATCTTTTATAAAAGCTTCCACAGATTTATTTTCCCCAAAAACTAAAATCTCAGTCTTCACATCTCCATACTGAGAAGTAAGTATGGCATTAAGTGACCATGAAGTAGGAGTTATGTAGTACAACCATATCCACCAATTGGGAATTTTCTATAAAAAAATAAAAATAAAACCTTCAGTTTCATAAGATACTAATAAGTTAAGAGTTGACATGAACTTACCGGTTTAGGCATTAAAAATCCAGCAAAAAGATTAAATGTCGTGTAAAACGCGGACTGCAAAATAGCAGCAACTGGAAAACTTGGTGTAACCGCAACAAGCAGCATTCCCAAATAAGTGAAGTACATTAATGTACACAGAAATGTATAAAAGTAACAGAAAACCTTGTACACCGACCAATAATATCCTATCATAGGATACGTGAGCGCAGCCCTCAACGCTTCTCACGAGGATGGGGAAAAGGTCGGCTTCCTGCTTGGTCTAGGGTTCGTTGAGAAAGGCGTCCCGCCATCCAACTTCCCTTTGTACAATGTTGATACTGAAGCCATATATGACCAAGCAGTAAATCAATACGCCGCCTTCCCGCATCCGGTGGTGGAGAAGGTAAACGAAGTTGCTGCTGCTGATGATGGGCTAGCTATCCTCAAAGCTTTCCTTGAACTGCCACGCTCTACTGATGGGGCTGGTCCAAGTGGAAGTGGCCCTGAAGCCTGATCCTGAAGATCCCTTCCCGCTGCTAGGATAGATTTAGCTTGTATAGATTTCTTTTCTTGTAGGCGGGTAGTTACCCGGCCATTCTTGTAATGAATACTTATGAAATATAAATCTTTGTGCGGGTAAGACCGCTACTTTCGTTGGGTTCCTTGCTTTGTAAACGTTGTATGACTTGCATACTTTAGTTTAAATTAGCAATTTTCCAAGTGTTTAGAATAAGTTAACCTTTGAACGTGGTAGATAGGTGTGAAGTTTTGCTTCCTCTTCCGTGATTGTGCGGGTAGGACCGTCACTTGCACGTAGTAGGATGGCTAAACTTTTCCATCTGACCTGCGTGTAGGTTTTCCTCATCTTTTGAGGATAAGTTAACCTTTGAACGTGGTAGATAGGTGTGAAGTTTTGCTTCCTCTTCCGTGATTGTGCGGGTAGGACCGTCACTTGCACGTAGTAGGATGGCTAAACTTTACCATCCGACCTGCATGTAGGTTTTCCTCATCTTTTGAGGATAAGTTAACCTTTGAACGTGGTAGATAGGTGTGAAGTTTTGCTTCCTCTTCCGTGATTGTGCGGGTAGGACCGTCACTTGCACGTAGTAGGATGGCTAAACTTTACCATCTGACCTGCGTGTAGGTTTTCCTCATCCTTTGTTAGGAATTGTCTTGAACCGTTCGACGCGCGTCTGTCAATAGGTTAGTGTTCAGTTCCCTTTTTTATGATTCATGCGGATAGACCGGCACTTTCATTTAATGGGAGGACTGAACTTTTCCCCTTCGACTGACCTGCGTGAAGGTTTGTCGTTTTTTGGGTTTATGCGGGTTTTGCCGCCTTCCCCACGCAACGACTTTCCACGTATTTATGCGGTGAAAACCGGCATATTCGTGTTGATAGTTCATAAAAATGTAAAATCATCAGCGTCAATGTTTTAAGGAGAATCGTTTCCATTAGAAGTGGCTCTTGGCCTTTTCTTTACAAATTGGAATTGATTTACATGCAAACTGTGTAAATGAGCTCCCTTCCATGTTGTTGGGATGGGAGTGCCATCGAGCCGATACGCACCTGGTTCGGGATCTCGTTCTTTACGCAGCATGTAGTCTCCACATTGAAGCTGGAATTTTATTCGTGTTTTTCCCAGCTGGGGTTCTACACGCATCAGCCTGCTCAGTGTTCATTGCGCCACGAGGTGCGCGAGCGTCCCATCTCTGACGAATGCTTCGACCAGTGTCATTTGGAACATGTAACACCATGTAGGTTCCGTCCAACTACTGACGGTTGCCCCCGCTATGAATCTGTTCAAATGATCATCGGGGTCAGATATACCGTCATATGTGCCTATGTTTGACATTTGTTTGGCACTTTTTGGGGCGATTGCTTCCGCAATGTCCCTTGCAAATTTGGACGTTCCCGCATTTGCAACGTTTGGTCTGAACGTTTTGGAGAAGTCTCGCGGACTTCCACCTGTGCTTTTTGGTTTGAAGGCTTGTCCAAAATGCCTTTTCGGTTGGGATTCCGTTTCCTTACGCTTCCCTTTTGCCCTATGGCGAGGGTTCGCATCGGAGTCGGAGTCCTCCGAGTCATCCTCCAAGTATTCGAATTCGTCGGCCTGTTGTACGGAACGCAAGCGTTCGTCCAACTCAGCCTGGAATTCCTTTTGTCGTGCCTCCGCCCATGCCTTAACTTCATCGAGAGTTTGGCGGGGGAGTCTTTGTTTCTCAAACTGGGTATCAGTGAATCCCAGCGAGCGATTGTTTACTGCACTTGCCCCAGCTTGGGTAACTGGGGTAGTGTTCGTAAAATTTACTTCACTTGCCCCGGCTTGGGTAGCCGGGGTAGTGTTTGTAAATACTGTGTTGCCGGTATTCCCCCCAGTAACTGGGGTTGTGGTTACCGGAATTTCTTTAACCATCTTTGTAGAAAGTTTGAAAAAACTGGAGAAAAATGTAGTTCTAGCTTTATGCACGGATGGCGCCAATGAAGAAACACTAACCGAACCCCGGACAGATTACTGGTAACCTGGGGGTTAGATAGATGTTTCCCACGAGGGGTGAGACCCTGAGAAGATGGTTCTTCTGATAACCTGCAAAACAGACACCGTGAGCTTGTCACTGAGAAGGGGGGGGGGTTCCTCCTTGTGACCACCCTCCGGCGTGAGAATCAGACTAGATTGCTCTTTAAATATAAATGTATATTAAGAGATTGCTAGGGCAGATATCAGGTATAATATGATAATACAAGATAAGATATGATGGTCATACCATTTGGGGTATTTATAGCCGAAGGTAGGTTTCCAAGGAGGTATGGCCGGCTGCAACAGTGTTCCTGTTCCACCAACAGTGGCCTACGCACGTGCCCTGCTGGTAGTTGGTGAGTAGGCAGCGGCTGATAGTGACCAGGCCTGCTGTGTACTATTCCTTTTCCACCAACTGCCGGCTACGCACGTGGTATGGCAGTAGTTGGTGAGTAGGCAGCGGCTAATAGTGACACAGTACAGGAGCATGCTGCTCGCCATACTGTGTCAGTAAGCTGTCGTATCTTTAGTCAGATCTTTTTCCCATACCTCGTCAGGTACAGTACAGAAGATCTTCCTGTATCGTACGGACTGGCTTATTTGGGCGGGAGTATTCCCCCTCCCGCCCTTGTGCGGGATAGTCCCCGGCTTCGCTCATTCCTTCAGGTGACACTGAGTGATTGAGAGCTAAGTGCCTTGTGCGTGTAGCCTTGCTGCGCGGGTGGCCTTCCCTGATGGCTTGTATCCGAGGCTGCGGGGACAGGCGGAGTCCTTCACCATCGGGAGGCATTTCCTGCGGGACCAGCTTGCGTACTGCGCTTAAGGACGTCACGTCTCTGAGCATGGTTGGTCCTGCGGATCCAGTTGGTTTCTGCGCAGACGTCCCTCTTCAAGGTGAGTCTTGCGGGTCCAACTAGGCTCTGCTGGGACCTGCGAATCGCGTAGGCCCATGCAGGGTAGAAGTACATATCCCTCTGCTTGTAGAATATTGGAAGTCTTGAAACTGTCATGGCCGATTCTGGGAACCCGTCGACTAGAAGGATTACAAGGGCGTAAAAGAGTGACCCGAGATAATAATTTGCGTTAATGATATCGGGCTTTAATCTAGTTCTCAAAAAGACGGTCATTGTGATCACTGCAATTATGATAAGCTGCGCACAAGTGACAAATAACAAGTTTCATATGCCAAATAAAAGATTAGTCAACTAAGGGAACGGTCAACAACGATGGTAAAAGTAGTAATTAGTACCTGGACTGTCTTGAAGATGTAAACAAACGAATTTCTTTTCATGAGAAGAATCTCTCTAGACATGCAAGCTTTAAAAAGAGACCACTTAGACAGAGAATACATATGGAACGAAATGGCATTCTCGTGATTTGGCAATCTCATGAACGGTTTGGAAATATCATCATCAATTCCTTTACCCAGATAAGATTCCTTAAACCTCATGGATAGCGTGTTAACCGAGACATAACTATATGGTTCTTCGGCCCGACACCAGTACATTGCTTGATCTTTTCTTGACACGACCTCTTGGAGGAAGTCAGCTACGCCTTTTCTCTCTGGGCACTTAAAACCGAGACCCTCAAAATACTCTAGAACGTTACCACGGGGCCCATGATACACGATCATACCTTGGGCCATTAACATGATGCCATCAAAGAGATCAAAGGCTTCTGGTGATGGCTGAAGAAGTGAAAAGAGTATAGAAGCATCTGTTATATGTGCTAACTGCTGAAGACAAGTGATTATCTGATATGTCGTGGAACTGTCTAATCCGTTTGATATTTCGTCCATGTACAACGCTTTTGTGGGACCCACAATCATCTCCCCTGTAGTCAATCTTTTCTTTTGACCACCAGAGATTCCTCTCCTCATGGCATCTCCAAACATTGTATCGGCACAAATGTCAAGTCCAAGAATCTAGAATAACATGATAATGGTTAGAAATCAAGCATGCCGTGCATAACCATATAAGAAACGGTATACAACAGACGCTTATCAACTATAAGAATTACTTACCTTAAGTATGTAGTTTGTCTGAAGAGTTGTCTTTTGTCCTTTAATGGAAATTGCCTACAGAAATTGAACATGCTTATAAATATATGTATGAGTGTATAAGCTATCCAGGGGAGGGTTTTATGGAAAATAGCAGGAAGAATAAAAGTAAATCATTCATTTTTTCGATCTTATGAAAGATTTAAAATATAAAATAAATGGTTGAAGTGCAATGTTTATTCACCTCTTCTAATATTTCAAAAATAAGATAAAACAAAATTTATTTATTTATTTATTGAGCCTACACATGCACAAATCATGTGTAGGTTATCTTTCCTACACGTGCAAGTACACGTTTAAAACTGATAAAAAAACATATGAACAAATTAGTTTAATGGTTTCTTACATACATAGAACACACATTAAAAAGTAAAAGTTTTAAAAAGTATGACCACTGATTGAAAAAATTAAACGATTTATGTTTGCACTTTATGTTCTTGCAATAATTTAGTATTTTGTAACAAACTTCTTGTCAAAGATTAAATGAAAGGATAGCTGGTACATTAAACAAAACATTAAATACCAACATGTTACCTTCATAAAAGTGTCTATATCAGGATCTGGAATAATCCCTGCTTCTTTCTCCCTTCTGTTAACCTCCATCATAATATCTATACGAAAACAAAACAACTTTAACTTAATTCGTAAACCATGCAGCGTTTGTTGTATATGAATGAAGGAAGCAAGCAATCAGTCATAAATACCTGCACGGCTTCCAGTACCCTGACAACGGGATGAGAAATCAAGTGTTTCTCTAACAGTCATCTCAGGAATATGCAAATCATTTTGGCTTATATAAGCAGCTGTTCTTTGTGGAACAAATTCTTCAAGTTTGTATCCGTTGTAAGAAATATCACCACTCATCTGTATTAATGAATCAAAAAACATTTCATCAACTATTCTGTGGACTGTGATGTATATAATAAAATCAAGAAAATGTAAGTTTAAAACCTTAAGAGATTTGTCTAGATTCCCTGAAAGTGCTTTCAACAATGTTGTTTTCCCACAACCCGGAGGACCAAGAAGCAAAGTCATCCTGCAAGAAAATTCCAAAGTAAATATCACTTGTTCAACAATATTATTACTTGAATTGTATTAGTACCTTCCTGGCTTAATAACGCCACTGACATCTTTTAAAATGGTTATCTTCGCCCGTTTAGACTTCAAACCAGGTATCATCACAATGTCCTGTCACATAAAAAGAAAGCATTCATTTGGAATTTAAAAAAAAATCCCTAACCCTTCAATTTTAATAATTAGTTTATTGATATAACAAACCATTTTAATTTTATTGAAACAACAACCTTGGTAACCCATTTGAAGCAAAATCATAAAACTGTAACATGGTAACATTAAAAATATATGTAGCAAGCTTTATATCTAGGTTTAAAAGTAATAATTTTGTGCTACATGCTTCAATTAAGCCAACAACAGTTTACAGATTTACACATAACTAAAACTTATGTTAAAAATTTTTATAACTTTCATTTTTTCCCATGATTTAAACTCCTTTTTAAAAAAATAAGAATGTATGTCTTGTGTTAAGAATATCAAAATATAAAATCGTACAAAATACAGCATGGAAAAGTCAATCACTGCTTTACATTTGTTAAAACTTTCTGTTAATTAATCGATGGTCTTAATTGTTAGATAAAATTAACATTACAAGTAGCACGTGGGAGCGGGTCTCACTCAAAGAAACTTATATGAGCAAAGTTCAAAAAACTTAAACCACCTATCATATCTTGTATGATTTAACAATTTACATAACGTTACCACAAGACGTGTGTTCCTATTAACTAAAAGTACTCCAATCACAGAAAAAATAAAACATATAAGTATTGCGTCAATTGTAGTTAGTAACTCAATGAACAGGAAATTAAATTTGAACCAACAACTGTTTAAACTTTGCTAAATATTATCGGTTTAAGCTTACAAAGTAAAGTAACAGTCACAGTTATATACTTACAGAAAGCAAACTTTGCAAAGAGTTCCAAAGTCGGGAGGGGCTTTCCATGAACTACTTCACACTCGGCTTCTACACGAAGATTCTGTTGGGTTTCTATAGATATTTTAAACTTAGTTAACCATTTAACTAGTCACAATTAAGGCGGAAGCGTGATATAAACAAACTAAACATATGTATCCATGTGTTTATATATGTATATATTACAAGTTTATAGGAAATGTGTACATGAACAACCTAATTTATTCATGTTATAAGATTACCAATAATCTATTTATTAGAAACCCGAAGCAAGGATCAAATGATACGGGAAAACTAAACTATCAAAAGCTATAAACACTTACATTCTTAACCTTTTAAGAGTGTAGTTGATGTTGAAGAAGATGATGATGTTGATGCTAGACTTTCAAAGGGAAAATCCTCAAACGGAAGATACCCCGAGCCTCCAACACACACCGAACTTTGTTAGGGAGCTTGAACACGAATAATCGAGACCCGAGCCTCTTCCTTATGATATTCTTGGCCGAAAATCAAAACCAAGAAAGAAAGAAAGAGTTGTTCTTATTATTTATCTTGAAAGTGTCTTGATATATAAATATCTTCAAATCAAATCATATCATGGTGTTAGGTTTTTAAGTCAAGTAAGAAATACTCAACTTCCACCAAATCCATGACAAAACTTGACCATAACATTAGGGTGTGGGGCCCACCCTAAACCGGCCCCAAAATATATATATATTTTATTTTTATTTTTTTTATTTTTTATTTATTTATTTTATACTTTATAAAATATATAAACACTCCATCTTTTATAAACCATTTTATAAAAGAACACATAGTTAAATAATCATTCCAATAATAATTATTTGAATAAATAAATTAACAAATTAATTTATTTAACACTTTCAAGTAAGTATTCAGAAACCCGATTTTCTGAATGCGTCGTGTTCTGTATTTGTCTTATAGATCTTATCTTAACAAATACATAATTGGTGTGTGTCTAACTCGTTATTGGGTATGACCCGACTTGGATCAAACACAACTAGCCACATTAACCTAATTATGTGTCTCGGGCATACGGTATTCCAACAATCTCCCACTTGCACGTGACTCATAAGAAGTTAATGCTAATGGTGAATACCGCCTAACAACAGGTCACCACCCTTAGTGTGTTTGACTAAGTGCCATTCAATAACATCATCCCCTTCAAGTCCATACTTGATATGATATAGGTAAGTCTTATCACTACATCCCTTTGTTACTAGATGTCCTGTCAAATCGAAGAGACACAGAGTGATCATTCTCTCAATGATTTAACTTAACAGGCCTTAGACATCTAAACTCTCAACACATAAGAGGAACAAATCCCATCTTGATTGCATACATCCTCGTTGACATCTCGTATGATATCTGAGCTCTTTCTTACATGTCATCGTGTTACCGAAATAACAAAGAAAAAAGTCAAGTTATCAGACTTGATGAAAAACCAGATCCAATATGCATCTCAGGTCAAAGGACATAATGATACTCGCCTTTACTCAAGGATTACTTATGATCAGTTGCACTAACTCCATGCAGTGATCCTTGAGAGCGGATCATGTCCAATATTTGTTTCCCACAAATATCTATGAACCTTGGTGGCAAACCTATGCCCTATATTCATCACATGAATATCAACCAATCCGGGTTCATAATAGTCTTACCTTCACACTTGTTCTCACGAGTATGATCGACTACGGACGTTTAGAACAACATAAGTCATTCATGGATTAAACATGCAAATATAGAACATAACTCATTCAATAATTAAAACATAATTAATTATCATGAGATACCCATTACATTCGTTCTTATACAAACACTAAACACAGATTAAATCCACTCACTAGAATACCGAAGTCCTAATGCATAAACATGACCCTCATGTTTTGGCCTATCGAGGAGCTTCGTGAGTGGGTCCGCAATATTTTGATCGGTATGAACTTTATGAATACATATCTTTCCCTTTTCAACTTCATCCCTTATGTAGTTGAATCTGCGCTCAATGTGCCTCGTTTTCTGATGAGCACGAGGCTCCTTGATCTGTGCAATAGCACCCTCATTGTCACAGAATATCTCTAGGGGCTCCTGAATGGTAGAGATAATCCCTAGATCCATGATGAACTTTTTCATCCATGCAGCCTCTTGGGCTGCTTTTGAAGCGGCGATGTACTCAGATTCTGTAGTGGATAACGCGACAACATCCTGCTTGGAACTCTTCCAAGAGACAGCGCCTCCATTCAAAATGAAGACATATCCCGACTGTGACCGAGAATCATCTCGGTCAGTTTGGAAACTCGCATCCACGTAACCCTTTACGACGAGTTCCTCCTCACTAGACCCATATATTAAAAACATATCCTTAGTCCTTCTAAGGTATTTTAATATATTCTTGACAGCCATCCAATGACTGTCACCTGGGTTGTGCTGGTATCTACTCGTTATGCTTAAAGCATACGAGACGTCCGGTCTGGTGCACATCATTGCATACATAATAGATCCTATTGCCGAAGCATAAGGAACATGCTTCATCCTATCCTGCTCTTCCTTAGAGCTAGGACTTTGGGATGAGCTTAACACGGTTCCTCTAGGAATAGGTACCAAACCTTTCTTAGAGTTTTCCATCCTGAACCTTTTCAGGATTTTATCAATGTACGCACTTTGATTGAGTCCGATCAATTTCCTTTGTCTATCCCTATAGACCTTTATTCCCAAGATATATGTCGCTTCTCCAAGATCCTTAATTGAGAAACGACTACTTAACCACGCTTTAACGTTTTCCATACTTGGTATATCATTTCCAAATAAAAGTATATCATCGACATACAAAATAAGGAACATGATTATACTCCCACTAGCCCATTTATACACACACGCCTCATCACCGTTTTGGACGAAACCAAACGCTTTGATTTCTTCATTAAAACGATGATTCCACATCCGTGATGCTTGTTTCAACCCGTAGATTGATTTCCTTAACTTACATACTTTGTCAGGATTAGATGGATCGACAAAACCTTCAGGCTGAACCATATGGACATCTTCCTCAAGATATCCATTAAGAAAAGCGGTCTTGACATCCATCTGCCATATCTCATAATCAAAATGAGCTGCAATGGCAAATAATATCCTGATCGACTTAAGCATCGCGACCGGCGAGAAGGTTTCATCATAATCAATCCCTTGAGTTTGCGTGAAACCTTTTGCTACAAGTCGTGCTTTGTAAGTATCTAAATTTCCATGCATATCGGTCTTCTTCTTGAAGACCCACTTACATCCAACCATTTTGGAGTTAAGTGGAAGATTAACCAATTCCCAAACTTGGTTATCGTGCATGGATTGCATTTCGGCGCTCATGGCTTCAAGCCACTTGTCACAATCAGGTTGTGACATAGCATCTTTGTAGGAGATCGGTTCATTCGAATCGACCAAGTAGCAATCATCCACGAGAAATCCATATTTCTTGGGAGGTCGACTAATCCTACTAGATCTGCGAGCAACGTGTGTATGATCAACCATTTGATCACCTTCAACATCCTCGTGTTGAAAACTAGTATCGACCAACTGTGTATCATCCAGTGATTCTTGAACCTCTTCAAGTTCCACTCTTTTTTCACTAGGTCCTTCCATAAGGAACCTTGTTTCTAAGAAGTATCCTTTGCGTGAAATAAACACTTTTTGTTCACTAGGATCATAGAATATATATCCTATATCATCCTTTGGGTATCCTATGAAGATACACCTGATGGATCGAGCCTCAAGCTTATTTGGGGTGTCATGTTTAACATAAACTATACATCCCCATACCCTTAAATATGAAAAGGATGGAACCTTTCCATGCCACACTTCATAGGGTATTCGATCCACCTTTTTGGTCGGGGCCATATTCAAAATACGAGCCGCTGTAAGTAGCGCATATCCCCAAAATGATGGCGGTAGTGAGCTTCGTGCCATCATTGATCGAACCATGTCCAACAGTGTTCTATTCCTCCTCTCGGATACTCCGTTATGTTGAGGAGTTCCAGGAGGAGTGAACTGTGAAATAATTCCACAATCTCTAAGATGACATTGAAAAGCATCACTTAGGTATTCGCCTCCTCTATCGGAGCGGAGTACCTTGATTGTTCGGTCGAGCTGATTTTGTACTTCATTTTGAAATTCCTTGAACATTTCAAAGGCTTCATGTTTGTGTTTCATTAGATACACATACCCATATCGACTAAAATCGTCGGTAAAGGTAATGAAGTACCTTTCACTATTCCTACTAGTGGGATTGAGAGGTCCGCATACATCCGTATGTATGATACCTAACAAGTCCTTAGCCCTTTCATTTGTACCTTTAAAAGGTTCTTTGGTCATCTTGCCTTGAATACAAGATTCACACTCATCAAACGAACCTAACTCATTTGTTTTCAAAAGACCATTCTTTTGGAGAGTATTTACACGATTCTTGTTTATGTGTCCAAGACGACAATGCCAAATGTAGGAATCACTCAAATCCTTTTTGAGTCTTTTAGTGGAAGTTTGATATAATGAGCTATTTGAGGTATTGTCATGAACCAATTCATAAATACCGTTGTTTGGTACAGCTTTAAAATAAAAGATACCATTAGATGATACATGCATTTCTGATTTTACAAATTTAAAGTCAAAGTTACATTGTCTAAGAAGGTGCACGGAAATAATGTTCCTAGTCAAACTAGGAGCATACAAAACATTTCTCAAAACAACTTCCAAACCACTTGGAAGCGATAAAGTGAAGTCTCCTCTAGCGACCACTTGCACCCTTGCACCGTTGCCCATGAAAAGACTCACTTCGCCCTTCTTTAAGTCTTCATTCCTTTTGAACCCCTGCAACCAATTGCAAATATGAGTTCCACATCCGGTATCCAATACCCATGTGTTAGAAGAAATAAGATTTAGCTCAATATTAATCATAAAGACATTACCCGAGGCATGCCCCGCATTCCTCTTGTCTCTTAGCTCTTTTAGGTAGACCGGGCAATTGCGTTTCCAATGTCCGGTCTCCCCACAACCAAAACAAGGATCATCCTTATGACCCCTCGGTTCCACAACCTTTTGTTTCTTTGCCATAACCGGTGATTTGCCCTTACCCTTAAGATGCACAGGAGGACCCTTTCTTTTTGCTACCTTAGCCTTAGAATTGGGTTGAGATCGATTCTTGGATTTACCTTCATTGATCGCAAACACGGGTAAAACCCTTTTACCCATGCTCGCCTCGGCTGTTTTAAGCATTGAGTGAAGTTCTCCAATGTTTTTGTCCCACCCATTCATGTTATAATTTAACACGAAAGTGTCGAACCTTTTCGACAGGGAGTTAAGGATCAAATCCGTTGCTAACTCTTTTGAGATGGGACAATTGAGCTTGGCGAGGCGATCAATGTAACTTTTCATCTTAAGTACATAAGTTGAAACTGGTTGATTATCATCCATTCTACATGCATGCAAGGCTCGAACCGTTTCGAACCTTTCAACTCTTGATTGCTTAAGGAACATTTCCTTAAGTTGAGTAATCATGTCGTACGCATTATGGTTTTCGAAATCCTTTTGGATTTCGGGAACCATAGTCGCCAACATGAGGCATGACACTTGAATGGAATCTTCCGTGTGTTGGACCCAATTCATATATTCGACCTCACTTCCCTCTTCCGGTTCGTTGGGGATAGGTGTTTCCAAAACATGATATAATTTTTCTTGTTTTAGAACAATCCTTAAATTTCGGAACCAATCCGAAAAGTTATTGTGGTTAAGACGGTCTTTAGCGAGAATAGATCGGAGAGATACATTTTGGACGTTAGGGATATGTTGTCGTCGACGTGTGCGGCCATCTGCAGAATTTTAATTAAGTTCATTTTAGTGTTTTACAAATTTTAATTATTAATACCCTTTTATATATACCAAATATAATTAATAATTAAAATCTAGAATCCAACGATAAACACGACTCCGGTTAGGTGACCTTTTTCCCATTGTCGGTTTATCAAGGTAGTTATTCATAACAATTGCAAACCCTTTTGCAACTTCTAGAGTTTATGGGACCGGTTCAAAATCATATTTCGTGTCGGCATGTTTATCCCATCAACACCTATTAGACCCCATGCTTGGGTGACCCTCTTCACATGGTTCTAATTTAAGTCGTCCTACTTGTATCAACTTGTAATATCAATATACAAACGGTTAGGTGACCTTTTTCCCATTTATATGCCAATATTACCTCAACATATTAATTTACTCTACGCGGTTAGGTCACCTTTTTCCCACTAAGAGCTTACTAATATGTTAAGTGTTATACAAAAGGATGGTGTTTAACTTGTTATCCTTAATTTTAAAAGGGATTTTTAGTTTTAATAATTCTAGTTGTAAAACTTTAAATCATGTTCTAACATGCATTTAGTAACATGATATTTTGAAACCATTTTCAAAATTCTAATTTATAATAAAACCATTTTATTATGGGCGTGAGACGGCTAGTTAATAAATCCATTTTATTAAACTACGTGTCACGTAATTACCGATAATTATTAGAACCCGTTTTATGCTTTGTTAATTAATTCTATGTGACGAAGTTGATATCCTAATATCTAGCAACCACATAATCAAACAATCAATTAACAAGCATACACAATTATACTAGACACGAGCCACTAAGTTAGACCACACTTGTTAGCCGAAACAAGTGTGTGTCTTAGGTCCGATCCTAAGGGACACACGACACATGGATGTTGTAGCTCCCACTTGATCCCGCATCCAAATGCGTCAAGCATCTTCTTCAACCCCGTTGTAATCCATTGGGCTTGAACTTGGACCTTAGCTTCCAATTTTGCAACCTTCTTTAATTTTACAAAACAAATGTCCTAATACATTTTTCTATAAAATAAAGATATTGCAAATAATCTATTTATTACATACCCATATGAATAAATAATTACAAAATTGCCCCTAATTAATTATTACAAACCGAAACTTTGAATAATTAATTACAAACACAACAAACATCCATTTGGTCTACGGCTCGGTCTAGTTTTAACAAACATAACCCGTTATGTCTTAGGAACCCGTTCCAAAACCCCTTGACCTTATCGGGCCTAGTCCAACCCAATAATTTGATTATGGGCTTCGGCCCATATGTGCAAAACACATGGGTTTCGGCCCAATAGGAAGTCTCATGGGCTTCGGCCCATTTAACCAAAAATGGGCTTCGGCCCATTTCACTTTCTCCCCCTTTTTTTTTTTTCGGTTAGCCCAATAACCAAAACAAGTGGGCTTCGGCCCAATATCATCCGAATTGGGCTTCGGCCCATTTACTCGGTTTTATATATATATATATATATATTTTTTTTTTTGAACAAAGCCAAAAAATATAACAAGATTAAATACAAAAAAATTATGCATGTTAATTTTTGTATAAAATCTTTCAAGGGGAAAATATAAAACCGAAAACCCGAAGCTTAGTTTCCCGTATCCCGGCTCTTGATGCCATTTGTTGGGTTTCTATGGATATTTTAAACTTAGTTAACCATTTAACTAGTCACAATTAAGGCGGAAGCGTGATATAAACAAACTAAACATATGTATCCTTGTGTTTATATATGTATATATTACAAGTTTATAGGAAATGTGTACATGAACAACCTAATTTATTCATGTTATAAGATTACCAATAATCTATTTATTAGAAACCCGAAGCAAGGATCAAATGATACGGGAAAACTAAACTATCAAAAGCTATAAACACTTACATTCTTAACCTTTTAAGAGTGTAGTTGATGTTGAAGAAGATGATGATGTTGATGCTAGACTTTCAAAGGGAAAATCCTCAAACGGAAGATACCCCGAGCCTCCAACACACACCGAACTTTGTTAGGGAGCTTGAACACGAATAATCGAGACCCGAGCCTCTTCCTTATGATATTCTTGGCCGAAAATCAAAACCAAGAAAGAAATAAAGAGTTGTTCTTATTATTTATCTTGAAAGTGTGTTGATATATAAATATCTTCAAATCAAATCATATCATGGTGTTAGGTTTTTAAGTCAAGTAAGAAATACTCAACTTCCACCAAATCCATGACAAAACCTGACCATAACATTATGGTGTGGGGCCCACCCTAAACCGGCCCCAAAATATATATATATATTTTATTTTTTATTTTTTTTTATTTATTTTATACTTTATAAAATATATAAACACCCCATCTTTTATAAACCATTTTATAAAAGAACACATAGTTAAATAATCATTCCAATAATAATTATTTGAATAAATAAATTAACAAATTAATTTATTTAACACTTTCAAGTAAGTATTCAGAAACCCGATTTTCTGAATGCGTCGTGTTCTGTATTTGTCTTATAGATCTTATCTTAACAAATACATAATTGGTGTGTGTCTAACTCGTTATTGGGTATGACCCGACTTGGATCAAACACAACTAGCCACATTAACCTAATTATGTGTCTCGGGCATACGGTATTCCAACAGATTCTTATATCTCACTTCCACAGATGGAAACGGAACACCAACTCTAACATAACAGATTTAACTGTAAGCTAACTGTTCGAAGAGAAAATTGTATAATAATGAAATCAGAATCTTACTTGTCGGCTCGTTTTCTAAGTTTCTGCAATAATTGAAGGTTGTCGTGTTCAATGTGTTTGATGAGCTTTTCAATAAACATGTGTCTTTCAGGAGGAAGGAGTTTTGTGACATCAACAACCTTCTTTCCATCTTCTTCATCAAACAAAGATGATCTCAACCGTTCAAATGTTGCCAGTCTATCGATTGCAGCCCATTGTAGCAGAGTATCCTCTGTCTCATCATTATCATTGTTGTTCATAGAACTTATTTCTGAATTTGCACGCCGAAAAGATGATCTTAAACTTCTACCAAGTTCGGATAACTCGAGTCTCATTGACTCTAGCTCTTCTGAACCAACTATCTGGGCCATACTTGAAGAGGTATGTACCCGCCTCAACACTGAGCGAGGCGGGTCAACCCACAAGATATAGACAAGAGTCTTGAAATCAAGACATTACGAAGGCACAAAGCCAAAACCTATGCGCATGGCGCATATCACATATGCTCAGGCATCATATGCCCAGGCACCACATATGCTCAGGCATCATATGCCCAGGCACCACACATGCTCAGGCATCATATGCCCAGGCACCACAGATGCTCAGGCATCACATATGCTCACGCATCACATATGCTCACGCATATCACATATGCGCATGGCGCATCCGCGCGTGGCGCATATCACATGCTCGTGCATATCACATGCTCGTGCATATCACATCTGCGCATGAAACATCTGCGCGTGAGAATAAAGAGAAGACCTCGCGCATCCTTAGGATAGGAGCGTATCACACATAATCAACCTCATCCTTATCCAAATCAGGATTAGGGTAACCTTGATTGTGCATGTCAGACAATCTTCCAGAAGGTATCTTTTTAAGGAATAAGAATATGCTGATGATGACAGCTGCCAAATGAAAGGTGGACAACTCAGCATAACACATGTGCTACCACGTGATTACAACCAATGAGAAAGCACCAGGTGTCCCAGAGGACACGTGGCGCAGAGCAATTGGAGGAGGCCAACAAGGCTGAGCCCAATCAGTGGAAACCCTAGCACTATAAATACAGCATCAACTCCACAAGGAGGGATCATCTGATCACATTCAATCATATTCAATTACATTCAATCAGACAGTTACATCCAGTAACACAATCATACAGAGTATTCAGCTATTAAGCAATACTCTCCAGATTTCCTTACTCTGATATTATTATCTTCTCCCCAAATACTTATTCTCACACCGGAGGGTTACCCCAAAGAGGACCCCTCTGTCCCTTTCTGAGGGGTAAGTTGACGGTGCTGTTCATTTTGTAGGTGAAGAACCCAGATCCAAGAGAAACCATCGGTGAAATAGCATAATCACACCCGAGGAAAGTAGATCGTCTACCAGTGAGTCGATCCACGCTTCTTCATTGGCGCCATCCACTGTTACAACGGCAACAAGATCTACTCAGATCTATATAAAAAACCAAAATTCACCATGGTTTCCGGCGTTCATAACGTTGATCAAGCTCTGGAGGATATTGAACGTGAGGATGTTAATGAGGGACAACAGTTTCTGAGGGCGCAGCGTGATTCTACGCGCGCCACCAGTAACCGTCCTTTCATCACAACTCCTCATGGACAGACTGAAACTCCTCCAGACGATCTTACGTTACAAAATCTTGGCGGCGCGAAACAAAAAGGACCAATGGGTCCAGAAGATGAAACAAATGATCCTAAAGAATGGCTCATAAATGAGCAGCGGCGTTTAATGGACAAGTACAATGACATGGTCAAACAGAAAAAGCTAGCCGACTTAACACAAAGGCAAGCGTTTGATAAGCAAACTGTTCATAGAACAAAAAGGCCGCGCGCGCCGGAAGAGGGACATTCTGTTCACACTGCACACACTGAGTTCAGTGATGAAGAAGTGCACAGCATGAGGAAGACGCGAGATACTCATGCAGGAGGCTCACAGCTCCGCGCGCCTGTGAACATGGCGCCTGGAGCCAGAGCCGATCTGGATCTGCAAATACCGTACAGCCCACCAGTTAGAGGGCAAGTGGACGTAACCACACCGTACAGACCAGCCATCTTGGTGAAACATTCAAAGGTCACTGAGCGCATCGCGAAGGCTCCCATCCAGCACAAAACCAAGATGCCAAGTGGTTTGGGCAAATACGACGGCACAACAGATCCAGATGATTTCTTGCAAGGTTTTTACAACACGGGAAACCTAGAGAGCTGGACGATGCCAACATGGTGTCACATGTTTGCTCGCTGCCTCACGGGCGCGTCGCGTGTCTGGTTCGAGAGCTTGCCGACTGGGCAAATCGATGGGTTCGAGGAACTATTGGAAAAATTCCAAGCCCACTTCGTACAGCAGCGCAGACACACGCGCGACCCTGATGACATCATGCACTGCGTGCGCAGGAATGATGAAACGATTGAAGACTACATAACACGCTTCAATCAGGAGTCTCTGGCAATCGGAGGTATAACTGAGCAACTCCTGCGCGTGGCCTTTATACAAGGCGCGCGCAGTGACCAACTCCGCCGAGCTCTCGTAAGCAGAGAGGGCATGCCCACCACGTGGGCCAAGTTAATGGAAGCATCGCGAGTTTTCGCGAGAAATGAAAAACAAATTGCCCAAGATAGGGCAAGAGAAAGAGCGCATCAAGCTGAGTCACCGCGCAGCAAAGAAAAAAGGGGCAAACAGAACTCTGTATGGTCCAGGTTGCAACCAACCAGTTTTTCTTCCGCAGAAAAGCAGGCGTAACCAAGCTCACCCCAGCCCCAAAAAGATGTTCGTAATCGCGGGGAGGGTGACAAGAGGGAAGGCGGCAGAGATCCTAGCAGACCTCTGCCAAGAATATGGACTCCCCTCACTAAAACGCCTTCACAGGTGTTAAGCTCTATGAATGTCCAGTTCAAAAGCCCCAAACCACTCCACTACAAGGGACCATCAGACAGTGGCAAGTACTGTGAGTTTCACAAGTCTACAGGACATAACACTGATGCATGCCACCACTTGAAGGATGCAATTGAAAAGGATGTGAAATCAGGCAAGCTGGCTCACCTGGTAAAAAACTCAAGACCAGAAAATGAACAACCAGAAGGAGCCTCTGCCAGCAAGAAGTACAAAAGAATCTGTGTAGCCGAGAGAGGAAGGCAAGGGCAAACATCAAGAAAGAGAAGCGCGCAAATCCAAGGAGATTGGCGCGAGCAACAAGTCATCTTCCCAAGAATCAGGGGAGGCCCTTCCATCAGCAGTCCTCTTGTCATCACTACACACATTGCTCATTACGAAGTGTCAAAAGTCCTGGTGGACACTGGCAGCGAGTCAGACATAATGTATGAGCAATGTTTCAGGAAACTGGATCCGGCAGACCAAGCAAGGCTTGAGATTGTGAATGCACCGATCTCTGGTGTTTCAAATGAAATCATTCATCCCCTAGGTCAAATACAATTTGAACTAACCATGGGGGATGAAAAGCACAAGCGAGCCGAAGTTGTCAACTTCTTGGTCTTGCCCACCACTTCATGCCACAATATGATCTTGGGTAGGGAAACGATTGCCCAATTCAACGCCATACCGTCGCCAGCGCACGGCGCGTTGGGGTTCCCAACAGCAACAGGTGTAACTTTTGTATACCGAGATCATTTGTGCGCAGTGACAAGTACTCCGCGGGAGGGGAGAATGAAAATTCCAATGGCAGAAAACGCGCCAGAGGAATGGATTCTCAACCCGAAATTCCCGGAGCAAAAAATCACAATTGGCGCTACGTTATCAGACGACACGAGGGTGAGAATGAAAAGATTGCTCACAGCAAATATGTCGGTCTTCGCGTGGCAACACTCTGATATGACTGGGGTTCCGCGAGACCTGGCACAACACGCTCTCAACACGTTCAAGTCTGTAGAGCCAATTGCTCAAAAGAAGAGAATCATGGGGGATGAAAAGGCGAGGGCCATGAATGAACAGGTTGAGGATCTATTGCGCGCAAACATCATCCGCCCGATACGATACCAGACATGGGTAGCCAATCCTGTGATGGTAAAGAAAAGTAACGGGTCATGGAGGATGTGCATTGACTTCAAGGACCTCAACAAAGCGTGCCCAAAGGATTGTTACCCCCTACCAAACATCGATGCAAAGGTGGACTCCGTGGCGCCATTCAAACTTAAATGTTTCCTGGATGCCTACAAGGGCTATCACCAGATTCAAATGGCACTACAAGATGAGGACAAGACCGCCTTCAGAACCGACAAGGGTGTTTTTTGTTACACAAAAATGCCCTTTGGTTTGAAGAATGCGGGCGCAACCTACCAAAGACTTATGGATGCCGTTTTCAACGAGCAAATTGGAAGAAACCTAGAAGTCTACGTGGATGATTTGGTGATCAAGAGCAGGGAGGAAAAGCAAATGCTAAAAGACATCGAAGAAACCCTTGGGCTCCTAAAGGAAGTTAACATGAAGCTCAATCCGAGCAAATGTACTTTCGGCGTACTAGAGGGAAAATTTCTAGGTGTAATGGTCACCAAGGATGGTTTCAAGGTGAACCCTGAGAAGGTGGAGGCCATCCTAGACATGCCTTCGCCATCCACCATGAAAGAAGTTCAGAAGCTGAATGGTAGATTGGTATCAATCAACAGGTTCCTAGCGAACCATGCAAGCAAATCTACCCCATTTGTCAATACATTGAGAAACTGCTTAAGAAAAGCCAGTTCAAATGGACTCCTGAGGCCGAACAAGCTTTCAGTGAGATTAAAGAATGTTTGATAAATCTGCCCGCGCTCACAGCTCCACTTCCTGGTGAAACTTTGACATTGTATCTATCAGAAGGAGAGCGCGCCCTCGGCGCAGTATTGTTGGTGGATCGCAAGGGAATCCAAACGCCAATATACTATGTGAGTCGGGTGCTGACAGATCCTGAGACGCGCTACTCCATCATGGAAAAGTTAGTTTTATCACTAACACACGCGTCGCGCAAGCTTCATAGATATTTCAATGGTCATCCCATTGAAGTTCTGACTGGTTACAACATCCAGCAAGTCTTGCGGCGTCCCGCGCTCTCAGGAAGGCTGACAAAGTGGGCGCTGGAGTTAGGAGAGCACACGATCTCCTATAAGCCCCGTCCAGCAATAAAGGGACAAGTCTTGGCTGATTTCATTGCCGAGGTCCCCGAAGGAAAAATTGAAGAGGCTCAGCGCGAGGTAGACCCTCCGCGAGCCAATGATGAAGAAAATGTGTGGAGATTATTCACTGACGGAGCTTCAAACAACGAAGGATCCGGCGCAGGCCTCAAGCTGGTGGATCCAGAGAATCAGGAATATACTTACGCCATCAGGTTGGACTTCAAAAGCACCAACAATGAGGCTGAGTATGAAGCCCTGCTGGCTGGCCTGCGCATCGCGCAAAAATTCGGAGTTAAAAATCTAGAGGCCCATGTTGATTCATACTTGGTAGCAGCACAGGTCAATGGCCTTTATGATGCCAAAGAGAACACCATGCCTCTGTATCTAGAGCAGGCGAAAAAGCTCATCGAGCAATTTGAATGCTTCAGAATCATTCATATTCCGCGCAGTGAAAACAAATCTGCAGACGCGCTGAGTAAGATGGCATCAACCAGTTTTGATCACTTTGGCAAAGATGTCAGGGTAGAAGTAATGAGCAACCCGTCGGTGGTAGCGAAGTCTGTCCTGGTAACCCATACAACCCTTTCATCATGGATAACTCCAATAATGGAATTCTTGAAGGAGGAAAAGGTACCAGATGATCACGCACAAGCGAGGAAGATAAGACACAAGGCGCAGAATTATGAACTGCTTGATGGTACACTTTATCGACGCTCTTATCTTGGGCCGCTCATGAAGTGCCTAGATGCTGAGGAAGCAAGCTACGTGATCAGAGAGATACACGAAGGAATCTGTGGAATACATGCTGGCCCGCGCATGGTGGTTGCCAAGGCAATGAGCGCAGGTTACTATTGGCCAGGCATGTACTTGGACGCTCTAAAGGAGATCCAAAAATGCAAAGCATGTCAGAGCTATGCGCCAAACACCATGCGGCCAAAGAACAACTTGATTCCAGTAACCTCAGCATGGCCTTTCCACAAATGGGCAATCGACATTGTGGATCCCCTACCGCAAGCGCCTGGGCGAGTAAAATTTTTGGTAGTGGCAGTAGATTATTTTACAAAATGGGTTGAAGCCAAGCCACTAGCAAAAATAACAGCCGAAGCGATGAAGCAGTTTATCTGGAGCCACATCATATGCCGTTTTGGCTTGCCCATGGAAATTGTGAGCGATAATGGCAAGCAATTCACTGACAAGAAGATATCCAGCTGGCTCAAGGAATTGCGCATCAACCAAATATTCACTTCAGTTTATCACCCTCAGGGGAATGGACAAGTGGAACGCGCGAACCAAAGCTTGTTAAATGGGCTGAAGAAAAGGTTAGAGGGAGAATCCCATTCTTGGGTCGAAGAGCTACCTAATGTCCTGTGGGCACACAGGACATTAAGCAAAACCAGCAATGGCGAGTCCCCGTTCAGCCTAACCTATGGAACGGAGGCAATGATTCCAGCAGAAATTGGATGCCCATCCCATAGAGTGCTCATGATGAGCAAGATTGATAACGAGCGCGAAAGACGGTTGGATCTCAACTTACTTAAAGGGCGCAGAGAGGCGGCTATCATCAGTGAAGCCAAGTACAAGAAAAAGCTGGAAAAATATTACAACCAGCGCGTGAAAGAATGCCACTTCAAGAAAAATGATTTTGTCCTTCGAAACAATGAAGCTAGCCGCGCGATACCCCCGGGAAAAATGTCCCCCAATTGGGAGGGACCTTATCAAGTCTCGGAAGAATTGGGAAAAGGCGCATATGCTTTGAAAGATTTGAATGGAAAGAAGATCCCGCGCGCATGGAACGCGGCACAGCTTAGAAAATGTTTCATGTAAAAATTTCAAGTTTGTAATCAAGGCTTTTTAAGCCATTATGAATAATGATACGCGCTATCTTCTCTTAATGTGGATTCTATTACCTTTTGCATACATGTTTCACACTTCCCTTTATTAATTTTGAGCAATATCACAACATGGTATTGACATCAAAACGAAATAAAACGAAGTAAAACATACATGCGCGAGCTTCAATCTCAAACGCGTTAATGAGTCTTAACTCTAAAACGCCAGGGCCTTAGCCCAATAATGTGAGCCTTAGCTCAAATCACTCACAACATCCATCCTACATACTGCGCAGCCTGACCATAAAACACCTAAACACAACTAAGGCAAAGCAAACGCCAAAACATAGTTGTTAAGGTCTCAGGTTGGTGTCGCGCATGAAATTGTAGTGGATATCTGAGTAACACATTGACGCGTAAAGGCTAAAAAACTCATAATTCCATAAACGCGCGATAACGTCGCGCAAAAGAGGAATAATGAAAGCGCCAAGTCACGTGTCAACATAATTAAGATATGGCAAACTCACTTACAATATGACAAGGGTTAAGTATAATAAATTCCTTACAACCTTGTTCTTATTCAAACGTGCAAGCATATCTTCTATTCAACAAGCAAACATTCAATATAAAGAGATGAATGGGGAATGCGCAAGATGCGAAGAAGGGAAAAACATAATTTCATTCCAAAGCATTGAAATTTACAAGTTTACAAGATGAGATACAAACTACAAATAAAAATAAAAAACATGAAGGGCTTCTCAAGTCTCCACGTTGACATCAGCCTCTTCATCATCCTCATCACCGCCCTCAGCATCTGGCGCAGCCTGCTCCTCGTCATCTCCAAACTGACCATAGTCAAGTTCTTCATCTTGAATGGAGTCTTCTATCATAGTAGTGTCAGGAGCGGATCCTTTGGCCACGCCAGAGCCGCTAGCAACGCCAGCATTCCCCGCGCCATCAGCGCCGCCACCAGCCCCTTCGCACTCGTCAAGTAATTTCTTTAGCGCGCCGAGGTCGGGCTGGTCAGCAAGCGCGGATATCTGCAAATCAAAAGCAAAAATATGAGTACAAAAAGACTTAGAAAATAAGTCAAGGTAATCTCATTAAGGTTAAAATACCTGCGCAAGGATGGGAATGGGAGTATTCATATACTTCTCTCCCATCGCGGCCATCTCCGCGCAGGCAGCATCGCTCTGATAAGGGTACTCGGATGGGTTCTTCTTCAACATGCCATATTCATAGCCATCCGTAAACCCTTCAGCTCGACCAACCAAGCGCGCTGGCAGCGTTGCAGTCCATCACAAGGGCCTGAAACTCGTCTGAGTATTTCATCGCGAAAGCGCAACGAGTCATGCCCTGTGAGACTAGCCATTGGCGATCCTGCGCGAGGCCAGCAATAGACGTCTCGAGGGCAGGAACCTGAGAGTTTAATAACTCAACAGTTTTCTTGGTCTTTTTCAGCTCCTCTTTGTCGGACGCTGCTGCCGCCAAGATTTCTTCTTTTTCCGCCTGCGCAGCATCAAGTGCTTCCTGGCTAGACGCTGCCGTCGCCAAGGCTTCATCTTTATCGGCCTGCGCGGCCGCCAGCTCCTTCTTCAGGCGCGCAACCTCACTCTCCAGTGATGATTTTTCAGTGATAGACTGGAAAAGAGCTTGGTCACGCGCCTCCGCCTCCAGCTCCAAGTCGCGCGCTCTGCGCGCGAACTTGGCCGCGTCCGCCTCCGCCGCCTGCAGCTTCTCCCGCGCCGCCTGAAGCTCATGCCCGCGCTTCACGAAGGCGCTGTTGGCACTGGCTCTATTCTCACTGAGCTCGGCTTGGAGCTTTTCAGCTCTCTCGCGAGCATCAGAAAGATGCCAAGCAGACACCTTAGCCTCTTGCTTGGCTTCCGCAAGAGCATCACGTACTTTTACGTAATCAGAGCGAAGCTCTTGGGAGGCAGCAATGAAGGCCGACCCAGCAAATATATGATCATTGAGCAGGTCGTCGCGAGCGCGGTCCTCCTGGAACCTCCTTTCAGATGGAGGCACAGCATGAGCCCAGAACTCCGCACACACCCCCATGGACTGAAATGTGCTGTCTTCAGTAATATTCCATCTCGGGCGGTAAGTGTGATCGGCTTCCTGCAAAAACAAAGAAATTATCTAAGTCATCAAAACATTAAGATGGAAGTCCGCGCAGCGGAGCAAAAAAGAACCTATACCTGCGGGGATGAAGCAGAAAAGTCAGCGCCAGCCCCACGAGAAGGCTCCGCCGCGAAACCTCGTGGCGCTGCAGGGCTGGCGCGGGCGCCGTCGGAGTCTTCAGCATGAACCTCCTCATCCTCCTCTGAAATAGGCCTCTTCTCCTGCGACCTAGAATCAATATCAGTCTCGCGAGGAGGGCTGTGCGCAGGAGGAGGTGAGGGAGGTCTCGACGCCGCCAGGTCGGCGCGCAAAACGGCCTCCTGCTCCTTAGTAATCCCAATGAGGGGAGATTCATCGCTTGCAGGAGCAGGAGCAGAGCCAACGGCGCTGGCGCCGGCGCCAGGAGTGCCGCCAGAAGCTTGTACGCCAGCTACGGCTTCTATGAAAAAATCAACAACAAGAACTGGTTTATGACTTGATCTAAAAGAAAGTCTGAAGAAAAAAAAAGAGCGCAATACGTACCTTGGCGCAACTCCGTTCGCGAAGCAAACATCGCCATGAAGTCCATTCTACCCTTCTTTGAGGGTAAAACAGGGGACTTCGAAGCGACCTCCGGCGCAGCCTCGGCATCTTGTTGCGCTGTCGCCGGCTCTACAAACATTTGAGTGAGCAAAGATTCATTAGTAATTCTATCAGAATCGCGCTCATAGAGACAAAGGATAAGCAAAGTATACCTGTCGAAGGCGCAACACCGCTTCCCTTTTCGGCCGCGCGAAGGGAGGAGGGAGCGCCACTATACCTCAAGTGGACAGGAGGTCTGCCCACCTTTTGAGGCAGGGAAGCCAAGGAAACCTTGGTGGTAAACTCCTGGGTTTTCCCAAAACCCCCCGCCTGAGTAGGAGGATCCTGAACAGCAGGGGCAACATCTTTCTTCTGTTTCTTACTGGCCCCCGCGCCAGTTTTCCCCTTAGCTTTACGCTTTAGTTGGGGCGCCTCCTCCTCCTCCTCCTCTTCCGCGAGCTCCAGCTCGTAGTTTTCGAGCGCATCTACAATACATGCAACAAGTGTTAGCAAAATTTGGTATTATAAAGGAAAATGCATAACTACAAAGGCTTACCAGGCGCATCGCTGTCGAAGACAAATCCCAGATCAACAGGGATGAACATGTCATCAAAGCGATCAGGGAAACCAACCTCCCCAGCGCCGAGCGCGACGGAGCCACCCTCCATATGCTCATCATATGCGGCGTGGATATACTCCTTGGTGACTGCACAAAACAAGTCAAATGATATCAGCAAAAATAATTTTATTCGCGCAGAAGTAGGGCAATGAGATAAACTTACACAAGCCGTCGACTTGGATAACGGGCTCAGACGCGCTGTCCGCCCACCTCCTGCTCATACCAACCCCCACCAGCGCCTCCTCACAAATGTTCTTGGCGGGGGATGGTTCAGCGGTCAACTTTCTAACCCAGGCGCCAGTTGGGTTCTTGAGGACACCCACATCCGCAGGCGCAGAAGAGATCGAGCGCATGGTCATACGGATGGGGATTACACCAGCCCTTATGTAAAAGAACCTCTCAGACCAGTCATGAAGGCTCTTGAATGAAACAGTGGAGCACTTCACCTTCTGACTGCGAGGAACAAATGAGAACCAAGAATCTTGGATCTTGGGCTTGTAAAAATACTGAAAGCGCCGAGGGGTGGGCTCCTCGCGCTGGGATTTGCACATGAACTCAAAGTGAGTCATGCGCACAAGTCCAAACGGATGGACTTGGGATTTATGAATCCCATAGAACTGAAGCAGTGCACCCACAAACCTTGTCATCGGGAGACGAAGGTTGCAGTGGGTGAAAAAATGGCTATATAGGGATATATAGCCGGCAGGCGGGTTCGCCGCCGTTTGCCCGGCCGCAGGCAACATGCAGCCAAACACAGGGAGAAAACCCTGAGAGGCGATAAGGCTGTCAAGATCAGCCTGCCTCAATTTGCAGGGGATTTCATTCCACCTCTTCACCGCCTTGGTCCTCCCTACCTCCTCCGATGAGACCTCAGCAGCCTTCTTCCCCTTGCCGGTCTTCTTCAATGTAGACATTACTAACGATTTTCTACGGCAATGGATGGGGGAGATTGTGTGGTCTGAACTATCAGACATACAACTGTAAAATCGAACAGGGGAGCCTTCTAAAGAACACAAATCTGGAAGCAGAAGACACGTAATCGGAAGACAAGGAAAGAAAGAAAAGAGCTCTGAATAAAACAGCAAAGAAGATGAAGAAATAAAACTCTAAGGGCTGGCTTTTATAGGCCAAGAGAGAGAAATTTTGGTGCTGAACGGACTTCACGCGCCCCCAGTCGCAGGTTTAAGCCAATGCGAGCGCGACACGTGTCCCTGACACTGTGTGAGGGGACACGAAAAGAAATAATACAGCTGTTGCCAGAGTTCACGTGCCACCACTCGCAGGAACGGACCAATGCGAGCGCGACACGTGTTCCTGACACTCTGTGAGGGGACATGAAAGGCAACTGTAGCACCTCGAGCACACGAAAGGTCTGACACGTCTCCATCACGTACATAGACGGTTCGTTTTCAACTATAAGGATAGAATTTCGCGCAACGATGAATAGTAAGAAGAAAAAGACAAAACCCCTACTAAAAGAGCAAACTGTTAAGTCTAACATCTATCTTGCCTCGCTCGCGCGAGACAAGACACACATTAGACTGGGGGGGCTTGAAGAGGTATGTACCCGCCTCAACACTGAGCGAGGCGGGTCAACCCACAAGATATAGACAAGAGTCTTGAAATCAAGACATTACGAAGGCACAAAGCCAAAACCTATGCGCATGGCGCATATCACATATGCTCAGGCATCATATGCCCAGGCACCACACATGCTCAGGCATCATATGCCCAGGCACCACACATGCTCAGGCATCATATGCCCAGGCACCACAGATGCTCAGGCATCACATATGCTCACGCATCACATATGCTCACGCATATCACATATGCGCATGGCGCATCCGCGCGTGGCGCATATCACATGCTCGTGCATATCACATCTGCGCATGAAACATCTGCGCGTGAGAATAAAGAGAAGACCTCGCGCATCCTCAGGATAGGCGCGTATCACACATAATCAACCTCATCCTTATCCAAATCAGGATTAGGGCAACCTTGATTGTGCATGTCAGACAATCTTCCAGAAGGTATCTTTTTAAGGAATAAGAATATGCTGATGATGACAGCTGCCAAATGAAAGGTGGACAACTCAGCATAACACATGTGCTACCACGTGATTACAACCAATGAGAAAGCACCAGGTGTCCCAGAGGACACGTGGCGCAGAGCAATTGGAGGAGGCCAACAAGGCTGAGCCCAATTAGTGGAAACCCTAGCACTATAAATACAGCATCAACTCCACAAGGAGGGATCATCTGATCACATTCAATCATATTCAATTACATTCAATCAGACAGTTACATCCAGTAACACAATCATACAGAGTATTCAGCTATTAAGCAATACTCTCCAGATTTCCTTACTCTGATATTATTATCTTCTCCCCAAATACTTATTCTCACACCGGAGGGTTACCCCAAAGAGGACCCCTCTGTCCCTTTCTGAGGGGTAAGTTGACGGTGTTGTTCATTTTGTAGGTGAAGAACCCAGATCCAAGAGAAACCATCGGTGAAATAGCATAATCACACCCGAGGAAAGTAGATCGTCTACCAGTGAGTCAATCCACGCTTCTTCAATACTAAATCTCTACTTTCAGTGAGATCAATATATATATATATAGATAGAGAGGGTAAAATTATATAGACATATTATGTGTGTATATATCTATAAACAAACAGATATGCATATATAAGGGGAGTTGTTCCTTCTAATGATGATAATGTAATGCATCATGCATTAGGCATTCATAGCTTAAAATGTGTTTTTGACAGAAAAGACATCTTTTATTAGTTTAGACAAATATTTTAAAACTCCGTGTGTGCGCGTATGTGTGTGAGAGAGAGAGATATATTAATCAAGTATATTGTCAATAGTCTTGGAGGTCATGAAGAAAGAACATATTATAAGTATCCATATTAAATGACATTGAATAAAACATAGTTGACTTCGTTTTATATATTACATGTAAATCATACGCCACCACCATCATTGTCAGTATCCAACAAAACCTTAGCTAATGTACCTGGAAACACTAATTATACAATTAGTAATGATTTGATTTAAATTTACAATAATTACAAATCCAAACATATATACGGTCAACAGTCAATTTTGGCACCGTTAGGATGGGAACAGAGAAACCGTTAGCCTCACCACATCATCACATACCCTATATATTTCCACAGTTCTGAACTGGTGATATGAGATAACATGATATTGTACTTTGAAATAAGTTGACAATAAATAAGAAACAACAAATAAAGCAAAATAGCCAGCATTATTTTTCATATGCATTCTGCTCACCTTGTTTATTCCCATTCGTTTCTGCAATATTGACTTCCTTGTAACCAAAACTATTTATTATAATCTTATATACATTTTTCTATCAATATGTGTAGTTAAATGCTAACCACCCTTAATTTAGGTAGTATTGTTTTATAATCCAAGAAAATAACCATATGCATATGTCCAATTCCCAAAAGAGTTATTTATTTATTTAATTTTTTGGAATATCCACAAAATATGCAACCTTTTCTTATGTGGGAGATTCTGTTTTATAAATTATCTAAACGAGTCAAACAGGTTGACTGGTTATAAATCGGTTTGCAGGTTGTGGTCTATGGAATAAACGGGTCCTAAACAGGATTCTAGGTTAATATACAGTTTTTTTTATTGTAATCTTAAACAGACCTGTTAAATAAAACTAAACATATAAAATGACTATTTTATAAACAAGTTCGGTATGTACTTTGAAATGGTGATATGCATGCCTGCAAAAAACATGATTATGTACTTTGTAAAAGGTTTTGCATGCACTTTCTAATAACATAAGCATGTACAGCAGTAGTTACAAAAGAACCTAACTGCCCCACAAAATAATAATAATAATAATAATAATAATAATAATAATAATAATAATAATAATAATAAATAATAGCAAACAACAAATAATGCAAAATAGCCAGCATGATTAGCGGGTTCACTCTGTTCTGTTCCAATTGGTTTTCTGCAACATGGACAACCTTCTAAGCATAACCTTTTATTTTAATAAAAAAAATTTGAAAACATGTAATTAAATTATAACTATCATTAAATTAAGGTGGTTTTGTTTTTATAATCTAGTGATGTTACCTTCCAGGCATGGAACAAGGCATAACATATGTACTGATAAAGATTCCCAATAATATTATTATTATTATTATTATTGTTATTGTTATTATTATTATTATGATAAAGATTCCCAATAAAATATTATTATTATTATTATTTCAAAAAGAGTTAAATTTATATATTCTTAATATCCCCAAATCATGCAACTTTTCTTAAAGATCAAAGACCAAAAACATTGCATTTATTAGACAGGCAATATTTTCCAAAGGCAATAATAATAGTATTTATATTCCGGTGGTAGTTTCATTTGATGAACACACAACTAAAATGCTGTAAATATATCTAATCGAGTCTTACGAATGAAGTAAACTAGTGGTAAACATAATAAAATGCATACTCATTATTCTAATTTGTAAAACTAAACAGGATAACATTTAGTCAATGAACTAGTGATGGAGTGATAAAGGAGAGATTTGGTGTTCCATGTGACCCATATGCAATTCCTGAACCCTCAGCATTTAGTTTCAAAGGCACCAGTGTTACGGATTGAAAACATTGCAAGGTATGAGACTTCTTCCACATCGGTTGTATGGGCAATTGATGTGGGGTTTATAAGCCAAATGAGTTCCCTCACCTATCAGACTAGTCTTTTGGGTTGAGTTATTCTGTTTGGCTTGTAACATTGGTATCAAAGCCAGCCTCGGAGTGGTGGCCTGGAGGAAGCCAACCATGACCAATGCGGACGTTAGGGATGGGCATTTTGTCCTAAATACCTGTACTTGTACCCGTACCG
This sequence comes from Bidens hawaiensis, assembly GCF_021521415.1. Lineage (NCBI taxonomy): Eukaryota > Viridiplantae > Streptophyta > Magnoliopsida > Asterales > Asteraceae > Bidens > Bidens hawaiensis. The sequence continues at coordinate 352,811 of NW_027492826.1, forward strand.
TACCCATACACGTACCTGTACCCGTACCGATTTAGCTTATTCGGTACAGGTATTGGTACTCTTTTTTGTTGAATTTTGGTATGGGTACAATCGATTACAGGTACGGGTATGGTACGGGTACATTTGGTAATTTGTACCTGTTTGGATTATATAAAGGTTTAATTGGGATTATTCATATTGAATATATAAAATGAATTTTCCAACCTTGTTATTATTAAACAAGTACAAACGTTTCTTCAATATTAAATAATATGACATCCAAGACTCGAACCAACAAACAAATCACTTAAAGCCGGTGACCGAATTAGGGTTCTTCAATACTATCTTATAATTAAATCGACGGATAATTTGGTACATGTACTAATTTGGTACCCGTCACGTACATGTGCAAGTATCGATACCCGGACTAATTCAAGTTGTTTGTTACTCGTACTGGTACCGGTTTCAAGATCGTCGAAAATTTGGAAATAAAAAAGCAAAGTGGTACAAAAACGGGTGTTGTACCGAAATACCCGTACCAATACCCGTACCCGTACCATACCGAAAAATTTGGTACGATTATTGGTACGTGTTTTTATTGATTTTTGGTACGAGTACAACCAGGTACAAGTACAGGTACAGATACGGGTACTGTCCCACGCTCATCCCTAGCGGACGTGACTAACGAGTACTCGGAGTGGTTTCCTGGAGTGAGCCACCCGTGACCAACGTGGCCGTGACCAACGGGGACGTTGGCCCTTTAGGAGGGTGTATTGTTACGGACTGAAACGAATGCAAGGTATGAGACTTGTCCTACATCGGTTGTATGGGCAATTGATGTGGGGTTTATAAGCCCAAATGGGTTCCCTCGCCTATCAGACTAGTCTTTTGGGTTGAGTTCTTTTGTTTCGCTTGTAACTTTGTTGATAGGGTTAGAACAGAAAGCTATGGATATAGAAGAAAAACCGATTTCTGGTTGATCTCCAGGGCTGATCGGCGCTAGGTTATATACTAAAACATCAAAATTTTCAAACTTACAAAAGACACCCAACACAATATTGAAAAGGCCCTAATGGTCCTCGGAACATGCAAACCATTTAAAAAAAATAAGAAAAACGCTAAATATGGAAACGAGACTCATTGATCATATCAATACTCCCTCCTTAACTCACTTTTTATCCTCAAGAAGTGAGCTCAGAAAAAACTCCCATGTTGCATCTTGAGTCGACTGCCCCTCCAATTGCACCAACACCCTCATAGCTGCCTGGTTACCACGTTTAACAAGCTTACGATCCAAGACGACATGCGGCTGAAGAGTGAACCGAGCTTCTGTTGGAAGAGGGACGACTTTAGATGGTGGTTCACCCGCTTCCTTGAGCAATGAAACATGGAAGACAGGGTGAATTTGAGCCTCGCCCGCCAAGTCCAACCTATACACAACATTTCCCACCTTCTATACAATTAAAAAGGGACCGGAATACTTAGGGGTGAGCTTCGAGTGCTTGTGAACCCTTAACGACTTCTGCATGTACAGTTGCAATTTGAGATAAACCCAGGTGCATGTTTCAAAAACTCTCTCAGTTCGGTGTTTATTGGCCTGTTGCTTCGTACGATTCTGAGCCTTGACTAATGATTGTCTCAAGACCTTCAAAGCCTCTTCCTGATATTGAATCATCTCATCCACCTCTTTATCCATCGTGTCCTTCGAAATGTAAGGAATGTGTAACGGGAGGCGGTACCAGTAAATGGCTTCAAACGTGGTCTTCCCTAAGGACGAGTGGAACGTCGTGTTATACCACCACTCCGCTAGAAAAAACCATTTTAACCACGTGTAAGGTCTCTCAATCACCATACACCTCAAATAGCCCTCTAAACACCTGTTAACATCCTCCGTTTGACCATCCGTCTGCGGGTGATAAGCTGTAGACAACTTAGAAGACACAACCTGAAGTTTTAAAAACTCGGTCTAGAAAGAGCTCAAGAATATGGGATCACGGTCTGAGATGATTGAGTTAGGACACCCACAAAGCTTATAGATGTTATCTAGGAACTCTTGAGCTACTTCCTTAGCCGAAAATGGGTGGCCCAAAACTAGTAAGTGCCCGTACTTTGTGAGACGATCAACCACCACGAAAATTGTATCCTTGCCTTTCACCTTCGGTAGCCCTCCTATAAAGTCCATTGAAATGTCGGTAAAAATAGTGTCGAGTATCGGCAAGGGTTGTAATAGCCTTGGGGAGGCTATATTTTCATATTTTGTCCGTATGCACACGTCACAACCTCGAACCACCAAACGCACCACCTTCGAAATTCCCCTCCAGAAGAACAACTCTTTTAAGCGCTTTCTCTTGGTGATAAAGCTCTACTTAAGAACGAGATCGGGTGGAGATCCTGCATCAAGACCGCTCCGAGCCCACCCGCTAATGCATCCGTCTTGATCACAAACTGTTTAGTGGGACTGGGTAATGATAAAAGCGGGGCTGATTGTAAGTCCCAAAGAAGGATCTTTCAACATGATATCAACCAATCCTGTAAGTTAGGCGGAAACTAATCACAAGATGATTCAACAACCAAGATGAAACAAACAAGAAATTCCAAAATGTTTCAAAGCACACGTTATATTAAACTTCGGGTACTTAAGCCCTTAATCTTACAGAGAGATATCTGTATATAACCATCACAAACACAACCAAAAAGAAACTTATCCTAGCATAATACATATCACATTATATAAAGTTGATCTACCAACGACCCAAGCCCAAGCCCACCAAATTCAACATGCTGAATTCGGTTCCAATACAAAGTATAAACCATAAATATGCCCCAACAATGTTGTAACACCCTTGGCAAACACAACATTGTCCCACTCTTAGGCAAATCCCACATCGGCCGTGGACAAGTGAGATCCTTGGTTCATAAGTAAATGTCATGCCTCTTCAATCACCAACACGTTTTGGGCTTAGTTGGCTGTGGAGCACATGAAAACTCCACAGTCAAGCATGCTTAGGTAGAAGTAGTACTAGGATGGGTGACCTCCTGGGAATTCTCCATCTGGGCAATCAAAAACAAATCCGTGAGCTCTTTGTGGGCAGAGCGGACAATATTGGTGGTGCGAGGGGCCGGATGTTACAAGTGGTATCAGATCCACTCTTGTGCTGTATGGGATGATGGGACATGCCTCATCGAGGACGATGAGTCCAAAGGGGGGTTGTTTGTAACACCCTTGGCAAACACAACACTGTCCCATTCTTAGGAAAATCCCACATCGGCCATGGACAAGAGAGATCCTTGGTTCATAAGTAAATGTCATTCCTCTTCAATCACCAACGCGTTTTGGGCTTAGTTGGCTGTGGAGCACATGAAAACTCCACAATTAAGAGTGCTTAGGTGGAAGTAGTACTAGGATGGGTGACCTCCTGGGAATTCTCCATATGGGCAACCAAAAACAAATCCGTGAGCTCTTCGTGAGCAGAGCGGACAATATTGGTGGTGCGAGGGGCCGGATGTTATAGGGATTGCTCACAGCTTTTCAAAGTTACTATCATGCAACATTATTTAAATGACAATATCATACATCAATACAACTTATATCACAATTGATCTTGATTAATTATTCTCTAGCTTAAATTTTTCACTAAGTCTTCACCAACCTGCATTAAATTTCTATGATAACCTGCATATGCGTTTAAAATAGAATTTTGTCAACAACACATGTTGAGTGAGTAAAACACCAGTTTAAGACACTACAATAATACTATATAATAAATAAAGAAAGATGCAAACTGTTCCTGTGAGATAAGCAGTTAAGCCATAACACATACACAATCAATCAACCCATAAAGAAAGCAAACCATAAAAAAAGCAAACTATAAAGAAAGCAAACCATAAAGAAAGGACTCAGCCAATCCATATAAATGGACATTGGTTACCAAGAAAGGACTAAACCGTTGCCATAAAAATGGACATCGGTTGCCGAAGTAAGCAAACAACGTTCAAATAAAGCAAGTAAGCAAATAGCAAGTTAAGCATAAACTGATAAACAGACAAGGATAAACAGTTGCGGTTGAGTACTATATAATATAAAAATATATACGAACGCATATGTCCCCAAAACAGTTAAAAATGAGTTAAAAGGGGGAGTGAGATGCCGGGGCGCGAACTGATTGTCATAGCTCTCAAGGTTATTATCATGCACAATGTAAGTTTCAATATCTATTTAATAGTTTCAAATAATTCAAGTACAAAATACAACTTATTAAACAAACAACAACTAGAAATTAAATTCTTGATCTTATCATTTCTAACTTAAATTCTTCACTAAGTCTTCACCAACCTGGATTAAATTTCTACGATAACCTGCATATGCGTTTAAAATAGAATTTTGTCAACAACACATGTTGAGTGAGTAAAACACCAGTTTAAGACACTACAATAATACTATATAATAAATAAAGAAAGATACAAACTGTTCCTGTGAGATAAGCAGTTAAGCCATAACACATACACAATCAATCAACCCATAAAGAAAGCAAACCATAAAAAAAGCAAACTATAAAGAAAGCAAACCATAAAGAAAGGACTCAACCAATCCATATAAATGGACATTGGTTACCAAGAAAGGACTAAACCGTTGCCATAAAAATGGACATCGGTTGCCGAAGTAAGCAAACAACGTTCAAATAAAGCAAGTAAGCAAATAGCAAGTTAAGCATAAACTGATAAACAGACAAGGATAAACAGTTGCGGTTGAGTACTATATAATATAAAAATATATACGAACGCATATGTCCCCAAAACAGTTAAAAATGAGTTAAAAGGGGGAGTGAGATGCCGGGGCGCGAACTGATTGTCATAGCTCTCAAGGTTATTATCATGCACAATGTAAGTTTCAATATCTATTTAATAGTTTCAAATAATTCAAGTACAAAATACAACTTATTAAACAAACAACAACTAGAAATTAAATTCTTGATCTTATCATTTCTAACTTAAATTCTTCACTAAGTCTTCACCAACCTGGATTAAATTTCTACGATAACCTGCATATGCGTTTAAAATAGAATTTTGTTAATAACACATGTTGAGTGAGTAAAACACCAGTTTAAGACACTACAATAATACTATATAATAAATAAAGAAAGATGCAAACTGTTCCTATAAGATAAGCAGTTAAGCCATAACACATACACAATCAATCAAACCATAAAGAAAGCAAACCATAAAGAAAGGGCTCAACCAATCCATATAAATGGACATTGGTTACCAAGAAAGGACTAAACCGTTAACATAAAAACTGACGCCGGTTGCCGAAGTAAGCAAACAACGTTCAAATAAAGCAAATAAGCAAATAGCAAGTTAAGCATAAACTAATAAACACACAAGGATAAACAGTTGCGGTTAAGTACTATATAATATAAAAATATCTACGAACGCATATGTCCCCAAAACAGTTAAAAATGAGTTAAAAAGGGGAGTGAGATACTAACCTGGTCGAGAAAGCAAACGGGATAAACAAAGATACAAGCGTCACTTCTTTCGAGATTGCCCAACGGGAAATCCTAAGCATGGGTTATAACGATAAGTAACTATGAACTTAAAATACGAATGCTAATCAAAGACGTTCGAGATTCAATGAGGTTCGGGATTTAATGATCTGATGGGTTCTCGTGAAGGTTACTTATTTTTTTAAATTTATTATTAATTTTATAAACAAAGCTTTGTTGTAAATAATATGATTTAATTATATATAAATACTCGAATAAATATTTTTAAAACTTTGGGGTAGATTATATATAGAAATTGTTTTAAAATATTTATTTTAACTAAAATACCTTTAATATATAATTTTATTACTAATAAGGATTTATGTTAAATTAATGGTGCATATAGTAATTAATTTATATAAAGTAAAATAAAATATTTTATAAATACTTGATCAAATAATTATGTAAAAATAATAAGATATAATATATATATATATATATACATATATGCTTATATACGTATATACACAAATGAAAACGTGAGTTAAACGACTTTTGTAAGTCGGTTTTTATTAAAATGGTTTTAATTGGTTATTATTATTACTAATATATTTATTTAATGTTCAAAGAAAGAAAATAACAAAAATAGCAAAAATATCGGGTCTGGAGGGGCTTAAACCTGTGCCCTCCAGCACACCAACAACCTTTAACACTCTCACCCTAGCCATCTGGGCTAGGGTGTTAGATGCTACAATACTGCAGAAAATAATAATAATAATAATCACATAGACGCAAGACCATAACTTAATCAAGAACCCTAACCATTCAATCGCTAAATCCGCTATGAATCTAACTAATTAGGTTTAGGGCTTTTGATTAGTGACCAAAAATGAACACAAAACATGTTTTGATTACCTTGAACGAGCACCTATTGATGGGTATATTGATCGTGACAAGGACGGCTGAGGGAGGATCAAAAACGAGTTCTGTAGGCTACGAAAACATAATTATCCATGGGGGTTATGGTTGGTGACGGGTAGAGAAAGTGACCTGCAGATTTAACTGCATTAACATGCTTGTTAACACGTCCAGTGATTAACGAGTTGAAGTCGGTTATGTATAATAAGAAAACGAATCTTTTGTTGATCGATTTACCAAACTGATAATGTCGGCAGATCATATAAGGCAATAATAACATATTTTGATTTGATTACTATGTTAGAAGCGAAGATTAAGCTCCAAGACTGTTAATCGGGTCACGATTTCGTTAAATGGGTTTCGGGTCAGGGTCTGGATAATTGGGTAAATGGGTAATTAATATAGTATAATAATATATTTATAGATTTGCATAATGGACCCTGAAGAATGTAGGTGGAAACACATTTGGGTAGTAGTTTTTTTAGGGTAATTTTACCATTACTTGAAAGTTTTAAATCTGTCACACCCCAACCTACGTCGAAAATGCCGGGGCGCGAACTGTTTGTCACAGGTCTCAAGGTTATTATTAAATTTATATAATAATAAAATTATTATATGGATTGGTTGAGCCCTTTCTTTATGGTTTCATTTCTTTATGGTTTGATTGATTGTGTATATGCTATGGCTTAACTGCTTATCTCACAGGAACAGTTTGCATCTTTTTTTATTTATTATATAGTATTATTGTAGTGTCTTAAACTGGTGTTTTACTCACTCAACATGTGTTGTTGACAAAATTTTATTTTAAACGCATATGCAAGTTATCGTAGAAATTTAATGCAGGTTGGTGAAGACTTAGTGAAGAATTTAAGTTAGAAATGATACGATCAAAAATTTAATTTGTAATTGTTCTTTGTTTAATAAGTTGTATTTTGTACTTGAATTATTTAAAATTATTAAATAGATATTGAAACTTATATTGTGCATGATAATAACCTTGAGAGCTGTGACAATCAGTTCGCACCCCGACATTTTCGCCGTAGGTTGGGGTGTGACAAATCTCCCCTTGGTTTATAGCTTTATGTGCTATTCTTGCTCCATAACTTCAACATCATATTCACGATAAGCACCTGCTCATAGTCCAGTGCGGATTATTGATCCCACCATTCCGGTATACTTCTTATCGGTTGGCTCGTAAAGTGGTAGAGCTTCAATTTGAAATCCACTAAGAGTCTTGGGTCAACTATGCGACACTGGCCCTTCCTTAGCCTGAGACGAATGAAATTAAGGAACACATCCACCTTAACCCCCAATAGAAAAATTAAGGAATTTTAAAACATACACTCGACCCCGGTCATGGATTAACAAAAGCATTCACGTGGTGGCCACACACACACACACACACATCCAAATAATCAAATATAGATCATGTAAACTTCCAAGCATAGATAGTAAATATAATGTAATCTATGCAATATCATCAAAACAGTTCAAAATGGTAAAATCGTCATAAAGTGTGTATGCTAGCCCAAAACGTAAAACATTTGAAAAGGGGCACCATGAAACTCATCTGATATGGATCACAAAAAAAAAAAAAACAACGAGCTGGGGAACCACTAGGTGAACACTCACAAGCAAAGGCCTTAGAAGTAAATAGAAGAAAAATCCCTAATTTAAACCCTCACAAGGTTTCCAAATTTTCTTAACCGACGCGTCCTCTCGTGTATAAATAACCTTCGACTATAATTTGTTCTAAACCCATACGCGCAGCATCCCAAAATACCAACGCGAACGAAAACTAAAATGGTCATAACTTGACCATACGAACTCCGATTTGAGCGAATCACATATTCACGAATTCGTCTCAACATGTCGGACCTTAGAAAATTACTGTCACCTGCTGCCACAGCCTCCACAGCTTCTAGAACCTGAAACAGCCCACTGGTTCATTCGGTTTTGCACATTAATAGTCGAATAACTCGAAACCATATCAAAAGAACTCCGATTCGAGCGAATCACATATCCACGAGCTCGTATCAACATGCCGGACCTTAGAAAATTACTATCACCTGCTGCCACAGCCTCCACAGTTTCCAGAAACTGAAACAGCCCACTGGTTCGTTCGGTTTTGCACGTTAACAGTCGAATAGCTCGAAACCATATCAAACGAACTCCTATTTGAGCGAAACACATATCCGCGAACTCGTCTCAACATTACGGACCTTAGAAAATTACTGTCGTCTTCTGCCTCAGCCTCCACAGATACCAGAACTTGAAACAGTCTTTCGGTTCATCGGGTTTTGCGCGTTAATAATCGAGCACCTTGAAACCATAGCAAACGAACTCCGTTTTAGGCAAATAAGATATCCATGAGTTCGTCTCATTGAACCCCACCATCTGCGCCTGCTGGCGTCATTGGAAAACGTCTTCACCGTCTCTGGAAAACAAAACAGTCCGCCGGAAAACTGAACCGTCAGCTGGAATACGAACCCTTTCTTGTTTTGCTCATAACTTGATCGTACGACTTGAAATCAAGAAAATAATATATCCACGTGACCGCGTCTCCAAGCACTACTACCCTGAACCAGCGCCACCGCTGGCTGCCTCCACAATTGTTGCAGGTGACGCAAACAGTGACTGGATTTCTTGGTTCCTTCGCTGGAATCTTTTTTTGATCGAACCCTTCCTCATACAAACATCCCCAATCCTCCATACCACCAATTAAAGACCAAGGAATGATCCAATCACATAATACAAACCTGGAATTGAACTAGATCAGCCTTCGGTTTTGACCTTTAAAAAGAATATGATCGATTAGGGAGCAATACAAACTGATTATGGATGAAAAAGATGTTCCAAACCATAATACTAACCTAGTATGAGATGATTCAGGGATTTAATTGGCTGGTAAAAAAGAAGAAAATCTAAGGGAGGGCTGCACCAAAATTCCGATCGCAAGAGGGTATGGGGAGGGTAATTTATTTTATCTTTTATGGGTTTTACACAAATGGTCCCTCTATTGGCAAGGTGTGTTAACTTGTTCCCAAAGTTAGGTAATCTCACTTCTAAAACTACCACAAGGTCCCTCAACTAGGAAATGAAAGGAAAGAATTTGATTCCCGAAAATATACAAACTAAGCACTTGCTCAAAGACGATCGGAAATTTACGGGTGTTACAAGTCCACCCCCTTACACCGGGATTCGTCCCCGAATCCTAGTACACCAGAAACGATAGGGGTACATCCTCTTCACAGTCCTCAAATTCCCAAGTGTCCTCGGAACACTCCCTAACATCAAATGTCTCAACCTTCGGTTTCTTTGTATTCAATGCAGGATTATCACTTCAAACCGATTACCATTAATGCCATGACTAACATCACTCCTCTTTTCATAAAAGATGCCCGCGAACGTCACTACTGAATGGTAAGTACTCATCTTTATAGTTCACAACCCTACAAACATCTATCGAAAAAACTTTAACATACCTCTTAATTCTCTTATTCTCGGTGTTACCAAGTTAAAACACAACAGGCCACATGAATAAACTATAATCGGGTATTCCCTATGAGAAAAATCACCCGCCTCCAACGGCAAGAACTCCTACTCAGTCTTGTCCAATTCATGAGCGGTACTAAATTGTTCAATAACCAATTTCCTCATTTCCTCCTTAGTCATTCTCTTAACATCCATATTTCCTATAGTTTGAACTAGATTATCCCACCAAGACAATGCTTCCGAATGAAATGATGTGGTTGCATACCTCACAATATCATCCTCCCTACACCTTCTAATATCCTCTAAACCGTTTCCATTTAGCGCTCCCATTGATAAGCCAACAAAGCCATCTTGTTGATCAAAAGAGAAGGGTCACACTTCTTAAAATCACCATAGGGGTATCGACGAGCATCAACACTGCCAACATAACCTCTCTCCGCATAATGTCTAGGTACAATCAACCTAGGATCATCCCAAGTCCTCCTCACTCTTTGACCACCTTCATTATCCTTTTACCCTTATTTCCATCAGAAACATTTAACACCTACGCAGACTCAGTAATCATTTCAGACATTATATTACGCACAACTCGATAAACCTCATCGACAACGGCTTACAAAAAAACGTACTCAACTCCTCATGGATATCATTATCTAACACTGGTGAATCCCCCTAACAAATCTAGTCCATTATGGTTAACCACCATCACGGCTCCCGATATGACCTCCTGTAACTAAACTCTTATTAGTCATGACTTAATCCTACGAAGATACAAACTTCACGTAATCAACCACAAGTCATGTTCAGCACATGGAAAGTAAGGGTAAACTGCTAATAACGTTGATCAAGTGTTATTAATTGTTTACTTTACTTACCCATTCTAAATACTTCTTGCTTATGACTACATTAATATTCTATCTAGCACATCAAACAATTAAGAGAGAAAACATCCTATCATACATTGAAATATAAGGTTACCTCTTGGAGTGCAGTTACCCGCGGTTGCATTTCTAGTCCATCCCTTAACTGTTCGAGTCCAAGCATTAAAGGATGCCCGAATCTCTCAAACAATGGCTCTGATACCAACTTGTAAGACCCTAAATCTCTAGAGTCCTACAGTTGGTAATCATTCCAAACAAATTCAAATATAAAATATAAACCGGTTTCATATAATTTAAAAAAAACATAGAGTAGTATTCTTGCAGCGGAAAATTGACAAAATATCCAAATATTATTCTTAAGACGAAAAATGTAAATTATAATTTTCTTAATTATAAAATGATAAGGAGAATCGACTAGAACTGCATCGGGATATTGGGTAGTCTTAAGCACATACAAGCGGTAACCGCATCCACACTCAACTTGAAATCAATCTAACATACACACAAAGTCAGCTTGATCTGAGTGAGTTCATGTTTTTATAAATAAAATATATATTAAAGAACGACTAAGATACTTAACATACGACTTCCATAAAAATAAATAATTAAATAAATAATTTTCCCCCGTTAAGCACGTAACACGGGCCACATCCTCTTAAGTCCAAAACACAAAGTCAGGGACCCGAGTAAACATCGACCCCAAGGACAGATAAACGGTTAGGGGATTTGTAAACATCCTTTCTCCCCAAGGACAGTCAAAAAATCCCGGGACACATCCACCCTAACCCGCAACAGGGAAATTTAGGAATTTTAAAACATCACTCGATCCGGTCACGACTTAACAAAAACATTCATGTGGCGGCCACACACACACACACACGTCCAAATACATCAAATATAAATCATGTAAACTTCCAAGCATGGATAGCAATATAATATAATCTATGCAATATAATCCAAATGGATCAAAAGGGTAAAAACATCATAAAGCGTGTATGCAAGCTCAAAAAGCAAGATATTTAAAAAGGGGCACCATGAAACTCACTTGATATGGATCACAAAAAAAAAAATCAATGAGTTGGGGGACCGCTAGGTGAACACTCACAAGCATAGGCCTTAGAAGTAAATATAAACAAAATACCTAATTTAAAACCTCACAAGGATTCCAAATTTGCACAACCTGTTGGGTTTTAACAAGATTATCAAAGTCATTTAAACCCATTTACATGAAAAACGCAGCAGATAATAAAGTTTTAAATCTTGTTAATTTGATTAATATAAAACCGATTTTATATAAAAGCCAATGCCCAGATCCATATACGAAACACATGATATCTAAACAACCACAGGGCGTTTTAGCATACTACCTTCAAGATGCTAAGAGAGATGAAAAGGATGAGAATTTGAACGACTAGTATTCAAAGAAGAAGAACCTTGTATACCCTCAAGCTTCCGACAAAACACCCTTTATTTGTTAGGATTTACACACTTGAAACTCCTTCTTGTTCCTTCCTATCTTGGCCTAAAAAAATGAAGAAGGAAAGTGAGAGAGTTTACTAGCTTTTGTGTGTGAGAGAGAAAAAGAAAAGATGCAACCTTAGCTCTCTTTCTTTTGCCAATGAAATCCCTTGCATGTTCTTGAAATAGTACATTAATAAATATATGAGAGAGAAAGATATTTCTCTCCCAAAATTCAAAATCCTTTCAATTTAATTACTTATGTTATATTTGTTACATAATATATAATGTAACATAACATAATGTAAGTTACATGCATCATGTTATTTAACCAACTTAACATCGTAAAATGCTTCTCTCAAAATATAAATATCCATATAACTTATTTACCACACAAATGAAAATATATAGAAACCCATTTTCTAAATATCAAGAGTGATATTATTTATTTGTTTGATCATATCTTAAAATAAATTTCTTGGGTGTTTGTCTAGCTTGTTATTGGGTATGACCCGACTTGGATCATAACGTACTAGCCACATCAACTCTAATATGTGTCTTGGGCAGACTGATTCCAACAATCTCCCACTTGCACAAGATACATAGAAGATTAATGAAAATAGCAAATACCGCCTAACAACGGTTTACTACCCCTAATACGTATGACTAAGTGACATTCAATAACATCATCCCCTTCAAGTCCCTCACTTGAAATGGTTTAGGTGAATCTATCATTTATCCTTTTGTCACATATGTCTCAAATCCAGAGACACAGAGTGATCATTCTCTGTTGATTTAACTTTAGCAGGTCATAGACTTATTACTCTAAATGAATAAGAGGGGCAAATCCTTTTTTGACTACATACGTCTCTCCTAATCACCTTGTACTATACTTGAGCTTAGCCTTGTGTACTGTCATGTTTCAGAGCAACGAAGAACTAAGTCAAAGCATAATATTTGGTGAATATCAAGACCCAATATGTATCTCAGGTCAGAGGATACTATGAGATTCGGCTTTACTCAAATTTACTTATGATCAATCACAAAGATTCCATGTAATAATATTTGAGTGCGGGTCAGTCCAATATTTATATCCCATAAATATCAATGACATCGGCAGCAAACCCTTGCTCTATATTCATACTTTATGAATATCCACCAATCCAAGTTCATAATAGTCTTACCTTCGTATTTTTTCCAACAAATATGAGCGACTACAGACATTTAGAATAATTAACATATTCATGGATTTAAACATGCTAAAATAAAACATAACTCAAAAGTCATAATCATAAACCATATTTATACGATTGAGTCAAAATAACAATTGTTCCGATATCCATATACAAAACAGATCAAATCCAATCACTAGAATATTGAAGTCCTAAGGCACAAATGTGACCTTCATGCTTTGGTCTTTCAAGGAGCTTCGTGAGTAGAGCCGCAATGTTTTGATCGGTGAACTTTGTGAATAGATATCTTTCCTTTTTCAACTTCATCCCTTATGTAGTTGAATCTCCGTTCATTGTGCCTTGTCTTTTGATGTGCACTGGGTTCTTTGATTTGAGCAATCGCACCCTCGTTGTCACAAAAGATCTCTAGAGGGTCCTGAATGGTACGGACCACCCCTAGGTCGGAAATGAACTTCCTTATCCACGCAGCTTCTTGGGTTGCCAATGAGGCGGCAATGTATTCCGATTCAGTGGTGGACAATGCTACCACATCTTGTTTTGCGCTCTTCCAAGAGACTGCCCCACCATTTATAATTAAAACATATCCCGATTGTGATCTAGAATCATCTCGATCAGTTTGGAAACTCGCATCCGTGTAACCCTTTACAACGAGTTCCTCCTCACCAGAGCCATGTATTAGAAACATATCCTTAGTTCTTCTAAGGTATTTCAATATGCTCTTAACCGCCATACAATGGCTACTTCCCGGATTTTGTTGGTATCTACCTGTCATGCACAAAGCGCATGATACATCCGGTCTAGTGCATATCATAGCATACATGATTGATCCTATAGCCGATGCGTATGGGATTCCTTTCATTTTTCTCTTGCTCATCCTTTGAGCTTGGACACTGAGACGCACTCAATAACATTCCTCTTTGAATAGGTACCAAACCTTTCTTAGAGTTCTCCATATTGAACCTTTTCAAGATTTTATCAATGTATGCACTTTGGTTTAAACCTATCAACCACATTGATCTATCCCTATAGATCTTTATTCCCATAATATTGGCGGCTTCACCAAGATCTTTGATGGAAAAACAACTCCCAAGCTAGGCTTTTACACCTTCCATGGTTGGAATGTCATTTCCAAACAATAGTATGTCATCAACATACAATACTAGGAAAGTAATTATGCTCCCACTAGCTTTCTTGTACACACAAGCCTCATCAGCGTTCTTGATGAATCCAAATTTCTTGACCTCTTCATCAAAACGGTTATTTCAACTCCTAGATTCTTGTTTCAATCCATAGATTGATTTCTTTAACTTGCATACTTAATTAGGATGTTGTCGATCGACAAAACCTTCGGGCTGAACCATATAGACATCTTCTTCAAGATGTCCATTTAAAAAAGCTGTTTTGACATCCATTTGCCAATTTTGAAAGTCATATGCGGCTATGGCAAAAAATATACTAATTGACTTTAGCATTGCCACGGGCGAAAAGGCTCATCATAATCAACCCATTGAGTATGCGTAAAACCTTTTGCCACAAGTCTTGCTTTATAAGTATCCAAGTTTCCATGCATATCGGTTTTCTAATTGAAAACCCACTTACTTCCAACCGGTTTGGAGTTAAGAGGTGGTACAACCAAATCCCATACTTGGTTGTCATGCATGGATTGCATCTCAACGTTCATAGCTTCAAGCCATTTGTCATAATCGGATTGTGACATTGCATCCTGGTATGTGGTGGGTTCCACCGAATCTACCACATAGCATCCATCCATGAAAAATCCATATCTTTCAGGTGGATTACTAATTCTACCAGATTTTCGAACGTTTTGTGTGTCTTGATCAACCATTTGATCTCAACAACCTATTGTTGAGTGCTAGTATCAACCAAACGTGTATCGGCTTGCGGTTTTTGATCCTCCTCGAGTTCCACCATTCTACTAGTTCCTTCCATAAGGAACTTAGTTTCCAAGAACTCGGCCTTTCGAGCAATGAAAAGCTTTTGCCCTGTTGGGTTGTAGAAATAATATCCCATAGAGTCTTTGGGATATCCTACAAAGATACACTTAGTGGATCGACTTTCAAGTTTGTTTTGGGTGTTGTGTTTGACATAACCCTCACAACCCCATACCATTAAATATGATAATGATGGAACCCTTCCATGCCATATTTCAAATGGTGTCTTGTCCACTTTCTTGGTTGGTGCCATATTTAAAATACGGGCTGCGGAGAGCAATGCGAAACCCTAAAATGATAGAGGCAATGTGCTTCTAGCCATTATAGATCGAATCATATCCAATAGAGTTCGATTCCTTCTTTCGGACAAACCATTATGTTGTGGTGTTCCGGGTGGAGTGAGTTGTGAGATGATCGCACAACTCCTAAGATGATCTTGAAAAGCATCACTTAGGTATTCACCCCCTCTATCCGAACGAAGTACTTTGATGGTTTTATTGAGTTGATTTTCTACTTCATTTTGGAAAACTTTGAACATTCAAAAGCTTCATCTTTGTGTCTTAACAAGTACACATACCCATAACGACTATAATCATCGATAAAGGTAAATGAAGTATCTTTCGCCATTCCTTATCATTGTTTAAAAGGACCATATACATCCGATTGTATGATACCTAATAAGTCTTTTGCCCTTTCGTTAGTTCCACTAAAGGGTTCCTTGGTCATCTTTTCTTTTAAACAAGATCCACACTTATCAAATGAATCATCATTTGATTTCAAAAGACCATTCTTTTGAAGTGTATGTATGCGAACCTTGTTATGTGACCAAGGCGACGATGCCAAAGATAAGTCTTACTCAAATCCATTTTGAGTTTCTTGGTGCTTGATTGGTACAGCGTGTTATCATGAACTAATTCATAAATGCCATTAGACGGCATTGCTTTAAAATAAAAGACATCATAACCATATTGTCTTAAAAGAGAAACAAAGATAATATTCCTAGTCAAACTAGGAGCAAACAAAATGTTACTCAAAACAACTTTCAAACCATTTGGAAGCTTCAAAACATAGCCTTCTTGGGCTTTGACATCAACCTTTGCTCCGTTGCCCATGAAGAGACTTGTATCCCCTTTCTTGAAATGCTTATTTTTTTGAACTCCTGCAACAAATTGCAAATATGAGTTCCACATCCGGTATCCAATACCCATGTGTTAGAAGAAATAATATTAAGATCAATGTGGACAATGAAAGTTGTACCTGAGTTTTGCCCCACATCCCTCTTTGCTTTCAACTCCTTGAGATAGGTTGGACAATTTCTTATCCAGTGTCCTATCTCACAACAACCAAGGCACGGGTCTTTCGAGCTAACCTTTAGCTTCTTCTCCTTTGGTTTTGGTGGTTTCGCTTTAGTCTTGCCTTTGAACTTACCCTTGACGTGTCCCTTGCCTTAGGTTCCTGGTGATGCCTCTTATTATTGCCACCTTCATTGATCGTGAGAACTGGTATAACCTTTTTACCCATTCCCGCTTAGGCCATTTTGAGCATTGCATGAAGCTCACCAATTCTCTTGTCCCATCCATTAATGTTGTAGTTCATGACTAAAGTCTCTAATCTTTTGGTTAGGCCATTTAGAATCATATATGTGGCTAACTCTTTTGAGACGGGATAATTTAGCCATTCAAGTCGATCAATTTGGCTTTTCATCTTAAGTACATAAGATGAAACAGATTGGATTTCTTCCATATGACATGCATGATGCGCTCGAACCGTTTCAAAGCGTTACACCCTAGCTTGAGTAAGGAACATTTTCTTAAGTTGGGTGATCATGTCATATGCCCCACGATTTTCAAAATCCTTTTGAATTTTGGGAATCATAGTTCCCAACATGAGACAAGAAACTTGCACCGAGTCCTCGGTGTATTTCAACCAATCATTATAGGCATCTACATCATCAATGTTTGGTTTGTCGGGAATAGGATCCTAATCAAGTATAGGCATCTACATCTACATCGTCAATGTTTGGTTCGTCGGGAATAGGATCTTTATAGGCATCTACATCGTCAATGTCCAATATGTAGGATTTATTTTCTTGCTTGAGAACAATTCTCAAGTTTCAATACCAATCCATATAATTGTTGTAGTTAAGACGATCCTTATCAAGTATAGCTCTTAGTGATAGGTTATGCACGGGTGGGATAATTGCTTTAGGTGGATTGATTGCGGCCATCTACATAATTTAACAAAGCATAATTTTAGTATTTTTGATATCATTAACTTATTTTAATCACTATACCCTTTATGTCTCCAAGACAATTAATGATTAAAATCTAGAACCCAACGTTACATTCACATAATAGTTAGGTGACCTTTATCCTACTATTGAATTAACATGGTAGTCAACGCTTGACGATTGCAACCCTTTGCAACTTCTAGTTTTATGGGACCAGTTAAACATATTTTGTTAAGTTGACATGTTTAATCCCATCAACCCTTTGTACGCCATGTTTGGTGACCCTATTCACATGGTTTCCAAATCAAGTCGTCCTACTTACACACACGTGTGCATTTGCACATACAAGTGGTTAAGTAACCTTTATCCCACAATTATGGCAAACCCACCTCAAACTCACAAGTTTCCTCCAATGTGGTTAGGTGACCTTTATCCCACATCTAGTTCCCAAGTGATTCGAGTGTTGTATAAAAGGATGGTGTTAAACTTGTTTTAAAAGGGATATAAGTTTTCTAAATTCTAGATTGGAAAACTATTTATGTACCTTTCATTTGCATGCATTCAAATGTTTGGTACTTTGTTTGAAAATCAATTTTCAAAGTTCCTTTAATAAAACCCATTTTATTATGAAATCATTTGTTGGAATCGATCTACCCAAGACACATATTTGAGTTGATGTGACTAGTACTTATTGATCCAAGTCGGGTCATACCCAATAACAAGCTAGACAAACGCCATGATATTTATTATTAGATATGATCTAAATAATAATTATCAAAACTTATATTATTTGGAAAATGGGTTTTCTAAATATTTGCAAATGTGTGTTAAATAAATTATGTGGATAATTTATGTTAGAGAGAGATATTATTTATTTGGATAAATAATACATATATGGTTAAAAGAAAATAAACGTTTTGGCATTTTGGGTTTTAGAGGGGAAACCCCTTGGGGGCCGGTCCCTCCATCCCACTCTCTCTCTTTGTTGTTTTCAAGACCATGCATCTGGTTCTATTGGTGGATCACTTTTTACAAATTGATCTCTCTCTCACACATACACAAGCTCTCTTTCTTTCTCTCTTCTTCTCTCGGCCGAAAGGAAGAACAAGAAGAAGAAAAACAAGGAGATTTGCAAGAGTGACAAATCCTAGAAACTTTGGTTTTTGTTGAAGCTCGTTGGGTATACAAGCTTGAGGTTTCCTCCATTAGAAGCTCGTCATTCAATTGTTCCTCTCCTTCAAATCCGAAGACTTGAAGTTATGTGTGTTAACACCCTATGGTTGTTGTTTGATAACATGCATAATCATATATGGATCCTGGATTTTGTTTAACATAAACGGGTTTATGTGTATTGGTAAAACAAGATTTAAAACTTTTATTTCCGCTGCGTTTTCCTTATAAATTGGTTTATTTGGTCTTTGATAATCTTGCTAAAACCCAACATCATTAACCTTTAATAAAACCAATTTTATTTCCTAATGATTTCTAAGGAACCAATTTTATGCAAGTTGTTGATTTTAAGTTGTTAACAATCCATATCCAAATATGATAAAACAAAATATAAATCAACCAAACAAGCATAAATAAAACAACCACAAGTTCATAACCATAGCCACCCAAAATTGTTGACCGAAACAAGTGTGCGAAAAGGTCTCTCCTAAGGGACGAGAATGACACAAGGCATGTGTCGATGAACTCCCACTTGACCACTTGTGTTGCATCCAAATGCTTCAAGTGTCCACCTTGTGTTGTGACTCTTCCATTTTATTTGTGCTTCCATTTGGGCTCCAACTTCAGCTCCTAGCTTTCTTGAGCCTCCATGTTTGGGTTTTGGCCATTGGGCTAAAATCTCATCTTGGACTATTAGGTCCATTAAGGCCCAAAACCAAAACCATAACCTTGTTGCTTCTTCTTTTACAAAAAAAGTATATCCTAATAATTTTTTCTCTAGTAAAAGAAATACAACTAATCTACTTATTATTACAAACCAATATGAAATGATTAAATAGATTACAAACCCAGATAAATGAATATTACAACCATATTGAATAAACTGAATAAATCACAGCACAAACACAAGGTGATGGCTAGGTTATGAACATCCAAATGCACATCCAAATATGCAAGTATTTCAAGTCTAAATGGTTCCCCATTTTAACCTCAAACTATCGCCCAAGGTTAAGTAAAACAACCATAGGGTGTTTTAGCATACTACCTTCAAGATGCTAAGAGAGATGAAAAGGATGACGATTTGAACGGCTAATCTTCAAAGGAGAAGAACCTCAAGCTTGTATACCCTCAAGCTTCCAACAAAACACTCTTGACTTGCTAGGATTTACACACTTGAAACTCCTTCTTGTTCCTTCCTATCTTGGCCGAAAAAAAAGATAGAAAGAGAGAGAGAGAGTTTTCTAGCTTTTGTGTGCTAGAGAGAAAAAGAAAAGATGCAACCTTTGCACTCTTTCTTTTGCCAATAAAATACCTTGCATATTCTTGAAAGAGTACATTAATAAATAGATGAGAGAGAAAGATATTTCCCTCCTAAAATTCAAACTCTTTTAATTTAATTACTTATGTTATATATACGTTACATAATATAAAATGTAACATAAAATAATGTAAGTAACATGTATCATGTTATTTAACCAACTTAAATAACATTATAAAATGCTTCTCTCAAAATATAAAATATCCATATAACTTCTTTACCACACAAATGCAAATATTTAGAAACCCATTTTCTAAAGAACGTAAGTGATAATATTTATTTGTTAGATCATATATTAAAATAAATATCGTTGGTGTTTCTCTAACTTCTTATTGGGTATGACCTGACTTGGACCATAACGTAATAGCCACATCAAATCTAATATGTGTTTTGGGCAGAACGATTTTTAACACAACCGACGCGTCCGCTCGCGTATAAATAACCTTCGAGTATAACTTGTTCTGAACCCATACGCGCAGGATTCCAAAATACCGACGCGAACGAAAACTAAAATGGTCATAACTTGACCATACGAACTAATATTTGAGTGAATCACATATCCACGAACTCGTCTCAACATGCCGGACCTTACAAAATAACTATCACCTGCTGCCACAGCCTCCATAGTTTCCAGAACCTGAAACAACCCACTGGTTTGTTCGGTTTTGCACGTTAACAGTCGAATAGCTCGAAACCATATCAAACAAACTCTGATTCGAGCGAATCACATATCCATGAACTCGTCTCAACATTCCAGACCTTAGAAAATTACTATTGTCTGCTGCCTCAGCCTCCACAGGTACCAGAACCTGAAGCAGCCTTTCGGTTCGTCGGGTTTTGCGCGTTAACAATCGAGCACCTTGAAACCGTAGCAAACGAACTCCGTTTTAGGAGAATAAGATATCCATGCGTTTGTCTGATTGAAACCCACCATCTGAGCCAGCTGGCTTCACTGGAAAAAACCTTCACTGTTGACGGAAAACCAAACAGTCCGCCGGAAAACTGAACCGTTAGCCGGAATGCGAACCCTTTCTTGTTTGCTCATAACTTGATCATATGAACTCGAAATCAAGAAAATAATATATCCACACGACCGTGTCGCCGAGAACTACCACCATGATTCTGCGCCGCCGCCGGCTGCTGCTGCAACAGTTTCCGGTGACGCAAACAGTGGCTGCACTTCTTGGTTCCTTCGTCGGAACCTTGTTTTGATCGAACCCTTCCTCATCTAATCATCCCCAATCCTCCATACCACCATTTAAAGACCAAGGAATGATCCAAACACATAATACAAACCTGGAATTGAACTAGTTTTGACCGAGAACTCAACCGAGAGCTACAAAAATGACCAGAGAACACAGTTGTGGTTGTGAACACCAAACTATTCCCGAGAACTCTTGAACTAAGCCGAGTTCTCCAAACTGATCCCGAGAACCCTTAATCTTTGCCGAGAAAAGTTGATCTTTGCCCGGATGCCTTGAATTGTTGCTAAGAACAGTTGGTCTTTGCCCGAGAACCTTGAATTGTTGACATGGTAAAATTGGTAACCGATTTCAATCCCAAAAAATCAGGGATTTAAAAATCTTTCACGTTTTGAAAAGATTCTTATCCCTAATCTGTCAAGCTTTCCCGATGAACACAATGAACACATATTCAATCTTCCACAAACAGATTAGCAACAATCACACCCTGAAAAACAGTATCCTGAATCACTGATATCACGAAACCGAGCCTAGAAAAGGTCTATAGGCTCTGATACTAATTGTAAGTCCCAAAGAAGGATCTTTCAATATGATATCAATGAATACTGTGTGTTAGGCGGAAACTAATCACAAGATGACTCAAGAACAAGATGAAACAAACAAAAAATCCAAAAGGCTTTAAAGCACGCGTTATTTTAAAAGTCGGGGACTTAAGCCCTTAATCTTACAGAGAGATATCAGTGTATAACCACCGCAACCACAACCAAAAAGAAATTAACCTAGCATAATACATATCACATTATATAAGGTTGATCTACCAACGGCCCAAGCGCAAGCCCACCGAATTCAACATGGTGAATTCGGTATTACAAGACATTGAACCGAGAACCTAATACAAAGTTTAAACCATAAATATGTCCCAACACTGATGATAGGGCCCATTTGAGCCGCTCAAACGCGACCTAAGCCTCCTCACCCCAATGAAAGGCGTCTTTTTTTAGCAAATCCGAGAGAGGTTTGGCGATCATTCCAAAGGAGAAGATAAAATGCTGATAGTACCCGGCTAACCTAGGAATCCCCGGAGTTATTTAAGGGTCCTTGGGACCGGCCATTGTTAAACCATTTCTATCTTTGTCGGGTCTATTTATACTCCTTCCTCGGATATAATATGGCCCAAATACTCGACCGCTCTGCCTCAAAACACAAATTTGGATTCTTTAGCGAACAACTTATTCTCCTTCATTTTGGACATAACTTGCTTTAAGTGTTGGATGTGCTCATCTTCACTCTTACTGTACACGAGCACGTCATAAAAAAAACCAACACTCCTTTTCGTAACACAGGCCGAAACACATGGTTCATAAGAGCTTGAAACATAGCTGGTGCGTTTGTAAGACCTAACGACATGACAAGGAACCCGTAATAACCCTTGTGGGTCCGGAATACGGTTTTATTAACGTCTTTGGGTGCCATGCGAGCCTGGTGATAACCGAAGCGTAAGTGTTGGATGTGCTCATCTTCACTCTTACTGTACACGAGCACGTCATAAAAAAAACCAACACTCCTTTTCGTAACACAGGCCGAAACACATGGTTCATAAGAGCTTGAAACGTAGCTGGTGCGTTTGTAAGGCCTAACGACATGAAAAGGAACCCGTAATAACCCTTGTGGGTCCGGAATACGGTTTTATTAACGTCTTTGGGTGCCATGCGAGCCTGGTGATAACCGAAGCGTAAAGCTAGTTTTGAAAAAAAAGGCGCCACCCAACTCATATAACAACTCTTCAATTAAGGGAATTGGAAACTTATCTTTTATGGTGGTTTCGTTCAGTCGGCGGTAATCCATGCACATCCGCCATTGTCCGTATTTTTTCTTTACTAACAACACCGGAGCTGCAAACGAGCTCTGACTATTCTGAATAAACACCGAGTCCAACAGTTCTCATGTGGTATTTTTTATCACATCTTTTTGAACCACCGGGTACTAGTAAGGGGGTTGACTAATGGCTTTCGTTTCCTTCTTAAGAGTGATATGGTGGTCAAACGGTCGTGTAGGGGGCAACGCTTTTGGCATTTAAACACTTTAGAAAATGCTCGGGTTAATTCTTGCCATGAAGGGTTTTCATATGTTCGTTTCGGGTTGCAAATAACCTTAGAGGGGTAAGTTTTGTCATATTCACAATTAGCCAATTGTTGGCAAAATAATTGTAAAAGGGCTTCGTTCAGTCAGCGGGTAATCCCTGCACATCCGCCATTGGCCATATTTTTTCTTTACTAACACCACCGGAGCTGCAAACGAGCTCTGACAATTCTGAATGACCCCCCGAGTCTAACAGTTCTCGTGTGGTCTTTTTATTACATCATTTTGAACCGCCGGGTACTGGTAAGGGTGTTGACTAATGGTTTTTGTTCCCTTCTTAAGAGTGATACGGTGGTCAAACGGTAGTGTAGGGGGCAGCCCTTTTGGCATCTAAAACACTTCAGAAAATGCTCGGGTTAATGCTTTCCATGCGAGGTTTTCATATGTTTATTTCGTGTGACACTCGGCATTTTCAGGTTAACTCCGTTAACTAAACCAGTTAAATCATGTTGACTGTGTCAGTAAACCCAGTTAGTTCTGTTAACTAAGTTAATGAACTCCCATGCATATAGTGTCATTCATGCATGTTATTGATAACAATAACAATAAATTTGTCACACATGTTATAATATGTGATAGGTTATAATAAATTTGTCACACATGATATGTTACATATATTATATGTCATGGGTGAAATTGTGTTACATGCTACATGATAAGTTGTTGTATACTTATATGCTATAGGAGAAGTGAAAAATTAAAATACATAACCTATGATATATTACATGACAAGTAACAAAAAGACTAGTACACAACATATGGTTACTAGAAAATGCTTATAATAGAATGTAACATATCACATGTAATAAAAAATGACATAACCTAAAGTTTAATAAAATTAATTATGTCTTAATGATTGTGTTAATGATGAGTAAATAACAATGAAGGTTATAACTTTTCTTTTTCTTCCTTTTGGCCGTCCATATTACATCACACACAAATACATTTTAATTTTTTTTAAAAACATTCTCAAATTATCATAGTCAAGTTGGGTGATTCTTGGAACAAATAGTGATATAGTATTGATCAAGCAAGTAAGTAAGCATGTTTATCATATTTTGTTTATGTTTCTTTAATTTGGAATTGTGGGATTGAGTATCCAAACACATGAAATCATAAGAAATAAAAAGATGATCAAGTTTGATGGTTTTAAAATAAATTGCGTGTCTTGTCATAAAAGAAAATATGGAAACCTTTTGTACATAAATATTATTTTATAAATCAATAAAATAATGAAATACATGAGAGTTTATTATATAAAATGGTTCCTTGATGATTAAAGATCATAAGGATATAAGCATCATGATTTTTGTGTCTTTTGGTTTGAATCTGCTTGTTGACAGATTCTGTGTTTTAGATTGTAGATTGTATAACTTGATGATAAGGTGGTGTTTCTGATTGATTATTGATACTATGATTAAGTAAATTGAATTTAGTTTTCAAAAAGTCAAGAATCACAATTCTTTCACTTTGTTTGTCTAGATTTTATGAATTTACATACTCGGGTTGCAATCCTTATTAAAAGAGAAATTTTCTAAGCTGTGTTGTAAATTTTATAATTTGGGATTGAAAATAGCTATGGGTGTGATTCCACTTCTGGAATGTTATAAATTGAAGTAGGAATCTAATCCAATTGGTCTTGTATCAATTGGGAAAATATAAAATGTTTGGCAAATATTTATGTACTGCTATGTTAAAATAGAGACTGAAATTAGGTTGTTGTAGAGTGTGAATATTCTGTATAATTGTGTGAATTAGAAAATTACAATAAAAATGTATGTTGTACCAAATACTTGAAAGAATATGTGTGAATTATTTGGTAATTTAATTACAAGTTTTGGTTGGTTGAAAGAATCAGTTTTGATTATTGAAAACTTGTTAAGGATGATCAACATATTGGTTAGTGAAAATAATTGTAATTTGTAATATATTGATTGTCGTAAATTGAATTTTGACTTTATGGGTCAACTTAGAACTATTTGACTAAGTGGTTAGTCTTACTTGTGAGGTGTTGAAAGTGTTAGAAGTTAGATTTAGCCATAAGATTGTATGAAAATTGGCTAAGTGTACATTACTCGATTTTTGTGATTAGGAACATAATGCGATCATTCTAAGTCTAGCGAATTAGTCAAAAGTCACCAACGGGCCGTCGGTCACATTTTGGATCGTCGGTCAACATTGTGGTCAAAGGTCAACATTTTTGTCAACGGTCAACAAAACTCAATTTTTAGTCTTTGGTCATCGAGACTTGAACTTTTTAGTCAACGGTCAACAACTTGGACCTTTTGGTCAAAAGTAAAAAAAAAGTCAAACTTTGTTCAAAGTCAATAAAATTCAAACTTTGGTCAAAGTCAACAAAAAGTCAAACTTTGGTCAAACTTCAAATAAACAAGGGAATTGTTTTAATACTAAGGGTTCTAGGAATCGCTTAGCAAATACTTATAGTGCTTGTATGATTTAGGCACCAGAACAACTTTGACTTAAGCAGTTGACTTTCAATTTGAACCGCATTCGAGGTGAGTTTCACTACCCCACTTCTTACTCATTTTGGGGGAAAGCATGCAACATACAAAGTTTTGGATAATTATAGACATTTTAATACCTCATGGGTACATAGTTTAAACTGAAGTCCCCCATGCACATTGGACCGTTAACAATTGTACATTGGCTCGGTAATGAAAGGTAGTACTATTGGGTTTGACGAACCCCCTCGGGGCTCTCGGTTGAGGGAGTCGCCGGGCGTCTCATTTATTAGAAACACACTAGTCTTATATTAGACTTCGTGGGTGGCAACAAACTAACAAGTCATCCTCGGTCACATTGGAACTCACACTAATGTAACATGATTGCTAGCCTAATTAACTAGCGGTATTACTAATGCATACATTATCCATAATTTATTGCTTACAACATTTACTTACTAAATGGTTTGTTTAACAAACTTGTTTTTAAACTCAAACCTGTGAACTCACCAACCGTTGTGTTGACCTGTTTTAGCATTTCTTTCTCAAGTGTTTAAGGTGCACGTGCAAAGTTGAAATGAGTCTAGGACGCATGGATCCCACTAAGCATCGAATTATGCTGGGAGTCTTTAATAAAATGTTATGTTTGGGCGTCTTGACACGCACTCTGGGTTTTTAAGTGTTTTTCATAAATTATACGCTTCCGCAAATGTAACAACTTTATTGTAAATGTACTTACCTCATTTATGATGAGCAATAATATTTAAATATTTTCCATTATAAATTGGTTGTTTGTTATGACACATGGCTAGATCCTGGTATGTCACGCGCCTCACGGTAAAACTCCGTTAGTCAAAAATTGAGGGTGTGACAGGATATACCAGCTTGAATATAGCAACGACAACATCTGGAATGATGAGTCATCTTAGGCTCTTGCACGGGCAACACCAAACGAGTATAACCTCTTCAAGAGTTGGGTATGTCGGAAGTGAGTCTCTTATATATCTACCATATTGAGTATCCTAAACTTGCTAGCCATACTCCACTCCAATCTCCAAACTTGAGTCTCGGGTGAAACACACCTCCTTGAGGCAGACCCTTGAAGGCTTTTTTTTATAGAAATTCATCGGCATTGAGATGCCATAATTTTCATTCCTGAGTCGCGCGCTCATTTCATTAGTCGATGCTACTGGAAGAGTAGATTGACTACGCAACTGAAAACATCTTGCTTATGGTACACTCAAAGTGTATTCTGACTTAGAGGAAAAAAAATGATTACTTCACTTTATTTCTAGCTTATATCGAATTCATACTTCAATTGCATGTTTGCTTCACGAACATGTATTCTTCTGCCATCTGTAAGGCTGAACTCTTAGTTTGTTCGACTCGAGTGAATACTCGGATAATCTATTCCCAACCAAAGTTTTGGGTGAAACTCTGAACTAATCTATGTATGATCAATAAAAAGTCTTTTTGCTCACCTTTTCATGAATAGTATCATTCTGTACTCGGCAATCCAAACTAAGGGACAATTTGACACATGGTGGGAGGAATTGGGCTGATCATGTAAATCGAATTATTATTCTGGGTTCATACTTAATAATAATTTATGGTGCATGTGAGTCCTGATGAATCCTGTAGTGTGGTCATAGTCCGTGAATCTCATACCTAAGTTTCCACCATTGCTGGAAGCTCTCATAACTCGTCTAACACTAGTAGAAATTGTATAATATGTTCTATAAATGGTAGAAGCGACTAGCCGATTGAATATGGATCCTCATAAAATTTGATGTTTTAGTTACCAATATGCAAGTTATTTTGGCAAGCTTAAGATATCTTTTCCAAACCTTGTAATGAAAATAATCTGAATTTAAAACCTCTCTAGCGTTTCATGGCAAGACCTCTAACCCTAGTGTATATGCGAAATTTTAAGAACCTCTTGTAAACCAACACCATGTTTGTCGCGACCTAGCTAAAAGTTCCTGTTGATATACTTACCCTGACCAATTGTTAACTCACATTTTAGCTTGAATTTTTTTTCCCGAACATGACAAACTCTATACTAAGACCATTCCATAAGATAATCCCATTTTCTTAAGGACATTGGAAAACATAATTTAAACCATCGAACCTCCACTAGAATGCGATGAATTGGAATACCTTATGCACGGATGGAACCGTAACCCTATAACAAAACTCTTTCAGAAATATCTTCTTTAACACCCCTCTTTGGCTAACATTCTCAAAATCAATTTTAATCACTCGCCTCATCTTGACCCCGTGACTAGCTACTAGTATGGTCCTACCTCAACTCTCATGGAAATCGGTAATTTAGTTATGTAACCTTTCATAAAGCGTTGAATCTTCCTCTCGACCCATAGCTCTAAAGACACCTCCCTAAGGATTGGGGAATTCTCTATGCAACTTTTCCTAGAAAGTTTTTGGCCCCAGAGCAATGATTCTTAATCGCCTGAAGTAACGCCTTGATAGTATGTGAAGGCTGATGGTGTAACTCATCTAATGTGCCTATAGTAACAACGAACATGTTTTTGATACAAACTTCCAACACTGACTCGCCCTAGTTTGAGTCAAACCCCTAATAGCCTAAGTATTATTGAATGCCCTCGTGATGGAAACTAAATTGATTTCTTCCCATTTTTTCTTCAGTACAAGCTCGAACCCGTTAATTCCATCAATTTGCACGCACATAACAAAGTGATAAAGACCAAACCTAAACTTCAATAGAACAGTGAGTATAACCTTGACGAGACATATGGTTGAACTTTTCTTTTAGTAAACAAACAACACATTTTTATTTCCAGGGTACCCTATACCGCACGACTGAGGACCAAATAGTTAACGTGAATAAGTCATGTCAGTTGGTGAATGACCATTAATCATCAAAACCCTCCTCAGATCCGTAACTCACAAGGAACAACAAGTAACCATCAATCCAAGTATTAATATGGATTCATATTGGTCTATCTTAGATGGAAACATATACTCATCTTTTATTGCCTAAAATGGAGAAGTGAAATTTACAAGTTACACTTGACACTTGGAAGACACATTTTGGTTAGGATTGGTAATGAGAACCACCGAAGATGTGCTATTAGTGTGGTGAGTTATTTGCGGTATACCCTATATATAAGCACTGATGGTATGTTGATGTTGGGGACATCACTAACTGACTTTCCTACCTTGAGCATAGTTATATTCGCTTTAACCAGAATCGGTAGTCGCCCCAAAGTGGTGGAGACAAGAGCTACCTTACGACCTAGAAACGATCCACTCACGTTAGTAGAGATATTTTCTAAATATGCCTTGTTCGATGTTGGACTTGAACCACAATGCCCGCTAGAGCGGAGGGCAGGGGAAATCGTGTCATTGTGATTGATGATTAGTATTCCTACATAAGATACATTAGATGCCCATCCTACCTAATGACTAAACTTGCTGACCAAGCTAGTTGATGATGTCTTTTCTTTTGATACCTGGAACTAGTTAAGGCCAGTCTCAATTAAATAACCCATTGGATATGCATTCTGCATTTGGTTGAACGTCGTTAACGTTGAACAACGTCTTTCATTCTCAGTGATAGCGACAAACTCTTAGGCTAAAACCATATCATGTCCCTTGAGGCCAGACAAATACAAACATAAGAAGACGTTTGAATTGTTTCAAACAATCAGAAAACCTCATTGAAGAAGGGAGCTATTCCATTATCTCCTCTATTAATTTATCCTGAACTCCTATCGGATGCAACACCATTTGGGGTAATCATAATTCATTTGACTGGAAACGCACAATCCTCTGTAATCATGGGAATTAACAATAAAGAGGAAAGAAACGAATCTTTGACTATTGCTTTCAATTTCAAATATGGCAAGTCTTTGATATTTCACGAATATTCAAAACGATACCTAATTTTGGACTTCATTCAGTTAAAATGATTATAACACCGACTTGTTTGGTTCAAATGACATTTATCCCTTCTGGAAGGTTAACTCCACTGTTTAGGAGTGGAAGAGCTCGTCCCGTTTTTGAACCTTGATAAAACATCAATTATCAACGAATGCATTTGACACTCACCTTGGATTTTTTTTTCAACCTCGATCACTTAATGTAACTCCTTTGGTATCTCCAAATCACGTGATCTTAGAAGTGGAGAAATTTTGACTTTAACCAAATTACTTTGATCGTAATTCTGGTACGAGCAGTTTCATCAACACTTTATTTCGGGACACATGTCCTTCATGTCCATGCCATCAACCTCAAATTTATTTTGAGTAACGATCCTATCTGATAAACCATACCTTCCTGATTAAAAGAGCGCTAGCTTCCATAGTTTAAGCATAAGCCAAAGGACTTCTAAATCATAGTTCAGTTGGGCACGCAGTATATTTTTCTAATGGTTCCTCGTGTGGAATAGTGGAAACTCAACCTTGGCTAATCAACCTAATAGTGATTCGAATCTTATAAACATCTTTGGGATGTTATAACCTGTTACAAGCTTCCTCATTATTGAGTTCCATGAACTCAAATTACCATATTGACCAAAATAGGAAACAAGACGTATTAGTATTATTCTCTCGATAGCATGACTTGATCGGTAAATGAAACTCTTATATACAAATTCATCTTTATGAACCACCATCTCCTTGAGCTATGGTAGCCTTATTTTCTAAATCCTTAACATTTGTATCACTTCCGCAATGGTAGCTGTACTTATTACTAAGCTTATCTTGAAATGAGATTGAACGATTGAGACTCAAACCTCTTTACTACTTTTGAAAATTTTCCATTTCTTTATAAATGGATGTTTTTATCAAAATGGTTTCCCTAAACTCTTAAAAAGTCGTAGTTGAATGCATTAAATTTTACAAACATTGATCGGAAATCTTATGACAAACCTCTTGGTTTATTTTTATATCTCTAAACATGTGAATACTTGAATCTCGTTTGGTTCCCTATAACATTAAAAATCGTTAATCTTAGCACTTCCTATTTACTTATACTGTCAAGCGTTCAGACGCTTTCACTATCAAGAAACTATGGTTATAGTTTTTGTATATCATAATCAAAATTTCGAGTACGAAATTTCTTTCAACAAGGGGATGATGTGACAAATGGAAAATTTTGCTTAAATATGAGTAACACTGTCCAAATATTAGTGGCACAAACATATAGACTGAAAGTCGACTGACGTACTGAATGTACAGTGAACAAACATATAGTCTGAAAGTCTACTGACGTACTGCATGAACAGTGAACAATAATATAGACTGAAAGTCTACTTACGTACTAAATGTATAGTGAACAAACATATAGACATGAAGTCTACTGAATTTACTAAGATCAAACATATCGACGAAATTCGACTGGTGTACTTAGTAGCATATCAATTTTCGGGACGAAAATTCTGTTAGTACACGGTTTTGCGTCTCGAGTCTTTGTATTTATCATTAACGTATTTGTCGTTTTGTTTAATGTAATAAACAAGTAATTTATATTGTAGTTCGTTAATGTAACAGTCTAGTTCGCTAAGGATGTTTAGCGAACTAGATCTAAGTTAGTTTCCTTCTGATTCGTTAAGGATGTTTAACGAATTAGGAGATGATTCGTTAAGTTATTTACCTTATTATGTATGTAACGAAGTAGAGTCTAGTTCGCTATGAATGTTAGCGAACTAGATCTATCTTCTATATATAGTGACTTTTGTCACTGTTTAATTTAAGTTTTGAGATTTAAAGTAACGAACCTTTGTCCAATCTCTCTCAAGCTTCACTATAATATTATCATACATACATACACCTAATATAGATATATAACATTCAATTAAACGTAACTATGAACTAGATCCGTACTTAGGCTATTAATATTAACAGATCTGGATTAATTAAGATAAACCTGAGTTCAAACAAGTGGTATCAGAGCTTTCGGTGCTCTTGTTTACACTTGAATTGACTGATTATAGATATTATTAAGTTTATAATTGTTGATTTTGGTATAAGTTTGAATACAGTTTGAATTTGATTCAATTTGAGCTTGATTTGGTTTGATTATGTCTTAATTGGATTGGATTTGAGATTGTTAAGGTATTGGATAGGTGTGATTGACTGGAATTGGAGTTTTGATTTTGTTTGGATTGTATTGGTTGGATCTGAGTTTGGCCGAGAAACAGATTTGTGGTCAAATTGGACATGTGTTAAGGGTAATTGTGTTACGGGATTGAAACGAGTGGATTCACGATTAGTTTGCGAGTATTTTGGTTGTTTAGTTGAGTGATTTGGTTTAGAGATGAAGTATTATTACGGATTTGAGTCTAGGTTTTGTGTTCATATGATTTCCAGTTTCTGGAAATTACACTTGAAGATTTGAAGATCTTCAAACGAATTTGAAGATTTGTTGATTCGTTGACCTTTTGGTCAATTCGTTAACACTGTTCACCCGAGTTGTATCAGATTCGTTAAATTGTTATACTAATTCGTTATGAATTTTGGTTGATTCTTTAACCAATTCGCTACTTAATCCAATTCGTGTCCAACTGATTCGTGTGACATGCGTCTACCTTGGGATTCGTGTTATAACAACTGTTGCCACGTGTCATTCTGTGCCAGAGTTTGTTACAAACGGTTGTAACAACCTGATTCGCTATAAGTTGATTCGTTAATCAGCTGTAGCTGGTTCATTATCTAATTCACTAAGTATCTCTTAGTGATTCGTTACAGGAACTTTCTAATTCGCTAAGCTTGCACTTCGTGATTTTCTTAGTCAATTTGTTTGTTGACCATCTAATTTATCAAAACCATTTCCAATTCATTACTTGATCACACTTTACTTCGTTAAAGTGTGATTCGCTAAACACTGTTCATAATTCGTTACACCGTTTACAGTTCGTTAACTAATTTTAATTTTAATCTTTAGAGTTCGAAACTTTTACAAAAATGGCTGGTATGTATGCACTAGCTTCTCAAAACATGTTGATGCAACAAATTTTACAACTGGACACCAAGATTGGTTCACATTTATAATGTCCACGTTTGATGAAATTTAGCGATTTTGCTAAATGAGTACCTTGTTTTCGTGCTCACTTGGGTTCTGTTCATCCTGATTGCTCTTATGGCTAGATGAGGTATATATTGCACCAATGATTGGTGATGACACTATTGGTTTTACTCCCAAAGCTATTTCTCAGTATTCATAAGAAGAGAAGAAAGCATTAGAGATCGAGATAAAGGCTTATTCTACTCTTACTATGGCTTTACCTGAAAATATATTTCACCAAGTGGGTAGTATAAAGAGATGTGCTTCTTTATTCCAACATCTTCGTATGCGAAGTATGGGAAATACAGCTGAGAGTAAGAAGGTGATGCTTAAGTTTCAATTTCGAAACTTTAATTTATTGAAGGGTGAAATAGTTGAAGAGATGATTACCAGATTTAATCATTTAATTCCTGAGATGGATAAGATGAAATTGGAAGTTTCTGAGATGGATAAGATTGATACTATTAAGAGTGTACTACCAAGTTCTTATTCCACATTTTTAATGGTTTTGAAAGAAAATAACTATTTCTTGAATGAAGATTTGACTGCAATTGAATTCTTGCAAAAGATTGAAGCACGAGAATACGATCTTAAGTGTCAGAAATCTTCCAAGGAAAATCAAGATCCAGCTTTCTATGGTGGAATTATGCCTCTAAGTTCAACTATTTCTCTGATAACTGCTTTCCTTACCCAAGTTGCTAGTGACAATGAATCAACTATCTTTAATGATCCAAGAGCATGTTTTTACACTGCTGGTAATTTTGATAATCTAGTGGTTCTGGAAGTTCAACTACTACTAATCCATTTGCTTCATCATCTAGTGTCACCATGAAGGAAGCTGAACATAATTTTTATTTTTTAACAGCCTTCATATCTTCATATGAAAACTTGGTGAGTAGTAAGATAGCCACAAGTGATCTAACTGATGAGGATTATGATTAGATTGATCCAGATGATTTAGAGATTATGGATTTGAAGTGGAACATGGCTATGATCGTCCGTAAGGTTAAAAGATTCATGTAAAGGACTGGTAAAGATCTTCCCGCCTTGAATAAGAAATTGGGATTTGACAAGCTAAAAGTGAAATGTTATAATTGTCAAGAGTTTGAGCACTTTGCAAAGGAATGTGACAAACCGAAAAAGGAGTATACCGGTCCTCGTGGTCAACATCAAAATTCTTCTACACCACGAAGTAGTGATGCTGAAAAGAAACCATCTACTTCTGGGTCACAGGCAATTTTAGCTGATGGAAATGATTGGTCACAACGACTGTTGTGTAATGAAACTCAAGCTGATTTGGCGATGTTTGGGCTGACAAAAGAATTCCAAGACGCAAGTGGAAGTGAAATGTCCTCTGACAATGATTCTGGATCTGATTCTGACGATACTTGTGACAAGCCTCCAACGGTGTTTCCTTGCATGGCAAAGATCAATGAGGTTAGTCATTCTATCTCTGCTACTTCATCTGTTAAGGTAACATGTGTTGAATGCGAATCTAACAAATCTAAGTTAGAATCTTTAAAGAATCAATATGATAATCTAGTGAGAGAAATTGCTTCTCTGAAGGATACTTATCGACAATCCCTTGAATCTCAAATGAGATCTCAAGAAAAGATTGAAGCATTGTCGACAAGTAACCATGATCTCAAAGCTGAGTTATCTATGAAAATGACGATTAATGACCAAAAGTTTCAAGAAATCTTGAAACAACATTCAAAGTTAACCGAGCATGAGAATGAGGTTCTTGAATTGAAGAACAAATTGGGTAAATTTCGAAACTCTTCGTTCTTGTTGAATGAAATTATTGAAGTGTTTGGAAAGTAAAAGGATTCTAAAAAAGGGATAGGTTTTGTTGAAATTCCTCCACCATTTCACAATGATTATAAAATTAACCATTTTGCTAAAAAGGAAGAAGAGGTAATTGTGAAAGAACCTGTAATTTCAGAAAATCCTAAACCTGTTAAATCTGAAAATGTTAAAACCCAATTTGCTTCTCCTAAATCTCATATTGAAAGTAACAAAGTCTTTATTAAGAATGTTGACAAAGTAATTATTGAGGATGTGTTTGAACCAGAGGTTATACACAAGAATAAGAACATTCCTAGTTCTAATCATATTCTTTGCGAGCCTCATGAATTTGAGGCAGTTGTATATGGTTCACATAAGCCTCATGAGACAAAGGCAGAACAGGTGAAAGTTAAACCTGTGAAGACAAAGAAATCAGAGAAACCAAAAATTTTTGATAAGGAATTGATGCGTTTCATTAATCCTCCTAGTTCTAAGCCATCATCTGCTAGAGTTTTTAAGTTAAAAGGTATGGACACGATGTTCACTAAAAAGGATATCCTGATTAGTATCATTAAACCAGAACTAATTGAGAGCGTCTTTTACAATGAAACTGACAAGTTGAAAGAGTTGGAACGTCAATATGTTTGTGCCAAAACATCAAAGTCATCAGACACAGTATTGAAAGCAAAACAATTGTTAAAACAAGCTAAAAGGGTTCAGTTTGTCAAATCAACTGGAAATTATACATTGAAAAGTTTTTCCAATTGTTCTAACCTTGACTTTTACATGAAAAAGAAGTCTGTCACTTCTGATGATTTGGCCAAACGATTCACTGAAAATGTAAGCTATCAACCTTCAGTTGCATATGTTTCTGCCAGACCTCAACATGGTCATGTTGACATGCGAAGTTGCTTTTTGTGTGGTCAACAAGGTCATGTGGTGAGAAACTGTGGTCAATAAGAAACTCAAAATCTCCATCCTTTTGTCAATGATCATTCTAAACCGATTCCTGTGATAAAGGAGATTTTGAAATGACCAATGTCGTGTGAGGATGATACACATATCATGTTTTCTAACATGAATCCTCGAAAGGTAATTCATGTGAATGAAACTCATGGTCAAGTGAAACCAAAATTCATTCCAACTGAGCTCGTATGTAGGAACACGAATTCAAATATTGTTCAATCTGCTTATCTGAGACGAAAGTCTAGGAAGCATGCAACATATTCTCAAGTTGCTGAACAACAGCTGAAGTTTGTTCAAATTACTGATCAAAGAGAACTCAGAAGGTGCCCAAGACTGAGGCCTAGGCTGCCTTTTTTAACTAATCACTTTTACTTTGTGTGTAGGGTACATCCAAGACTGTGTATGGTGAAAACTGGATAATGGACAGCGGATGTTCTCGTCATATCACTGGAAATCTCAACCTATAACCAACGCAAGGAGGTTATGTAGCTTTTGCTGGGAATTCTGGGGGCATGATCACACAGGAAGGTGAAGTTTCGAATGGTCACATTACTTTTGAAAAGGTTAATTATTGCGACAAGGTGGATCATAATTTATTAAGTGTGTCGCAAATTTTCGATAAGCAGTACACCACGGTATTTACTGATAAAGAGTGTTTTATCTTGAAACCGGGATACGTGATTCCTGAGGACATGGTTGTCATGCGATCACCACGATCAAATGATATTTATGTCTTAAATATGAGTTCTAAAGTATCAACGTCTATCGAAACATGTTTTGTCTCCAAAGCAACCGAGAAGGATTCTATTCTATGGCGCATCGTAGAATGGGTCACATACATGTTCGTAAGATGAATTATTTAATAGCTAATGACTTAGTTGAGGGTGTTACGTTGAAGAACTTTAAATTATCTGATCACTGCATTGCATGCAAGAAAGTCAAACAGAAGAAAAAGTCTCATCCTTCTAAGTTATTGAATTCCATTAATACTCCTCTTGAACGACTCCATATGGATTTGTTTGGTCCTGTGAATCGTGCGAGTATCTCTGGGGATTGCTATTGTCTTGTGGTAACCGATGATTATTCAAGATACTCATGGGTGTTATTTATGGGTTCGAAAGATCAAACGCCTGTTTTGGTACAAAACCTTATCACTAAGATCGAATCACTATACAAACAAAAGGTGAGGAGAATTCGAAGTGATAATGAAACTGAATTCAAAAACACTGTTTTGGATTTATTTTTTATTCAAAAAGGAATTCACCGAGAATATAGTGCACCTTATGTACCTCAACAAAACGGCGTTGCTGAAAGAAAGAATAGAACCTTGAGTGAAGCTGCAAGAACCATGCTTGCTGATTCTAAGCTTCCCGTCCAATTCTGGAATGAGGCGGTGAATACAGCTTGCTATACGTTTAATCGGGTTTTATTAGTTAAACGACTCAAGAAGACAATTTACGAGCTTTTGAACAATCAAAAGCCTAATTTAAAGTACCTGGAACCGTTTGGGTGTCCGTGTATAATGTTGAAGAAGGATGCGGGTAAATTTGAAGAAAAAGCTATCGAAGGTTATTTCTTGGGATATGCATCTCCAAAGAAACGTGTATTTAATTTCACTTCTGGATGTGTTGAGGAATGGTATCATGTGGACTGTAAAAATTACACTACTCCTCCTCAAGGGAAAGGTCTCGACTGGATGTTTGACTATGATGGTTTATTTAATTCATTTTCTCCTTCCACCGAACACATCGATGAGGATCTGGTTCGAGCATACTTTGAAGATCATTTGGCCATTCCAAGATTTTCAAGTTCTAATGACGTTGAAGCTCGACCTGATGCTCCAACTGAAGAACCACATGTTGTTTCTCCAGTTACTGTTGATAATTTATCTTCTTCTTCTTCTGATGATGGTCAAGCTGAAGATCAAGTTATTGTACATGACAGTGATAATGTTTCATCTCCTGAAGTTGGTGAACATTACACTAATTTATTTGATAATGTTGTTGTTCCTGAGAATCCCACTCTTCGGATTCATGGATATCATCCACAGGAAAACATCATTGGAGACCTTGATGTGGGTGTACAAACATGTCATCAAGTTGCTTCGTCAAATGAGAATAACGTATTGTGTGCCTATGCTGACTTATATTCCTCTGGAATTGTAAATGTTGCTAAATTCATTTGCTTTCTATCTCAAGTTGAACCAACGACGCCTCGTATGGCTCTTCAAGATCATTCTTGGGTAGAAGCAATGCAAGAAGAATTACAACAATTTGCACGTTTGGGTGTTTGGGAATTAATCGACAAACCTGCTAGAGTCAAGAAAGCTATTCCGACTAAGTGGGTATTTAAGTGTAAGAAAGATGATCGAGGAGTGATTGTCAGAAACAAAGCACGTTTAGTGGTGCAAGGTTTTCATCAGCAAGAGAGTATTGATTACATAGAAGTATATGCTCCAGTTGCAAGATTAGAGTCGATTCAAATCTTCTTGGCATATGCTGCTTATAAGAATATCAAGGTGTATCAAATGGATGTTAAAAGTGCTTTTCTCAATGGTGAACTACACGAGAAAGTGTTTGTTTTACAGCCTCATGGTTTTGAAGATCCTGATTATCCGGACCGAGTTTATCGATTAAACAAGGCCCTGTATGGTCTACATCAAGCCCCGAGAGCATGGTATGGCACGCTCGCCGACCATCTGACTGATAACGGCTTCAAGCGAGGGACTGTCGACTGCACTTTATTTCATAAGACTATTGGTGATGATCTTCTCCTAGTTCAGATTTATGTCGACGACATTATCTTTGGGTCTACAAACGACATGTTATGTAAGGAGTCCGAGAAATCCATGAAAATGAAGTTCGAAATGAGCTCGATGGGAGAGATGAATTTCATTCTAGGGTTGCAAGTTCACCAGTCTGTAAACGGAATCTTTATTCACCAGACCAAGTATGTGAACGATGTCTTGAGCCGATTCAAGATATCTGCCGGAAAAATCCCTTCTACTCCTCTCACCGTGGGTCACAATTTATCACCTGATGAATTGGAGGATACCTTTGATCCTACCCTCTATCGTGCCATGATTGATTCTTTAATGTATCTAACGGCTTCTCGCCCTGACATTATGTTTGTTGTTTGTCTTTGTGCTAGGTTTCAAGCGAGTCCACGAGTGACTCACCTAGCTGCGGTTAAACGAATACTTCAGTATCCGAGGGGAAATCCAGACATCGTGTTGTGGTACCCCAAGGACGAATACTTTGAGCTAAATGCTTTCTCAGACTCGGACTATGGAGGTTGCAAGATCAACTTCAAATCAACGACTGCAGGATGTCAATTTTTAGGAAATCGACTTGTTTCCTGGCAGTGTAGAAGCAGACAACGGTCTCCACTTCAACCGCCGAAGCTGAGTATGTTGCAGCCTCGAGTTGCTGTTCCCAGGTTTTGTGCATACAACAACATCTTCGCGACTACGGTTTGAAGTTTCTTATTACTCCTATTTTGATTGATAATTCTGCTGCAATTTCTATCACAAAGAATCCTGTACAACATTAAAAAACAAAACATATAGAAATTAGATATCATTTTATACGGGATTGCTTGAGAAGAAATTAATTAACCTTGAGAAAGTACATTCTAACTTTCAGAAAGTCGATCTATTTACCAAAGCTTTTGACAAAACGCGTTTTCAATTTCTGCTTGGTATTAATGGATTGAAGACCCTCGCTGATATCTTTAAACAATGATGATTATCTTTATTTTCTGTCATTTTCTTTTAAAATTTATTTTGGTTTTAGGCGGTGAAAATCTAGAAAATACAAAAATACTGTGCTTTTCATTTGTATAGATAAAATCCAAAAAAATTTGACAAATTTAGAAAAATCAAAAATATTGTGATGTCATTTCTTAATGTTTTTCCTTTAAATATTTTGAAAAACCAAAAACTTTTTAAAATTTGAAAATCCAAAAAGATTGTGATTTCAGTTTGTACAGAAAAATCCAAAAATTCAAAAAGATTGTGAAGTCTGTTTTTGTTTATAACAACATTGAAAAAGACAAAAAGATTATGTTTTTAAAGTATGTATAGAGAAAAACCAAAAAGATTTTTGCATGCGTTTGCTAAAAATTATGTCAATTATCTACATTTGAAGGACATATACTTATATATACTTGGCCATGATATCTGGATAGCCATTTACCTGATAATGGAAACTAGTTGGGGCGTTCGTTATGGGTTTTCAGATTATTTGCTCGCTGAAAATTATGTCAGTTATTTAAGTTTGTGAAGCATGCTTGCATGTCTTGGTCCTACTATTCACTTGTTGAATTGATAGGATAGCCATTTATTTATAAACTTAAGTTAACTGGGGCGATTAAATTTATTTTTTTTTATTTTTTTTTTGTTTTATGCTCCTCAAAAATTTTGAGTTTTTGAAGCAAAAAGAGAAAATGATAGTACATTGACTATATTGACCCCAAATCCAGTAAGAAATAAGCTTAAAAGACTATATGTTTAATTTCATTGGTGCATTGGTAGGTCTTAAAACAAACAAGTAGAGTAAAGTAAGTGATATAAACATAAAGAAATGCCAAATTGAAAGAGGTGTTAGTCTCTAGCAAAAGTCTCGGTGAGGATGGCAGAAATGTAATAAAGCAAATAACAGGCTTTTGAGATTCTGGACACTCTGAGTCTTTATGCGGCTTAATCATCTGGGTATTCATATGCATGAATATTTCACTCGCTTTAAAGCAAACCCAAAGTCATTAAACTTGATCACTGTTGTACTTAGTACAAATCCAAATTACTGACTTGATCAAAATCCGCTGTTAGTCATACATGGTTCCTCCCTTGCGTGCGTCTTAATACCATTAAGAAACGGACCCCAGGGGATACAATGTATGTAAGCCGACAGATGGACTCGTGCATACTCACTCATAGTAAAAGAAAATCTATGCATTGCTCATAAATATCTATTAATTCAAATTTTGATCAACAATATAATGGTTTAAGTCAAGTTGGGGTGATATGGCAGAAATCAAATTAAGCTTGAACCGAGATTAGAGGCTGATAGTTTCTGATATTCTGTGCTTTAATTGAACCGTTAATCATATCACAAAAATACTTGAAAGTTTGTTATTAGATTTAAGTGGACAACAATACCAATGACCGACTTAACACAAGTCATAATATCGCTGAAATATAAAACTTTGATGGAAGGGCAATTTGGTCAATATGATTCTCTACTCAAACTCAACAAAAATACAAAAATATGTATTGTTTTTTGAAAAATATATATAAAACACAAAAAGTTTTTATATTTCTTGTTTTGGATTCTTTTCATGTAAATACATTCTTTATTTCAAATTACAAAAATATTTTTCATTTCGTTTTTACATATTATTTAAATTTTTATTTATCGGTTTCAAAAAGTGAAACGGATATGTTAAGGTATTCGATTATCGAGAGAAAAGTTCTCCGTGATTCTTTCAATCCTCCGTGTCCAATTCGTTAAGGATTTACACGAACTAGATTAGTGAATGAATTATTTAACGAATCAGAATTTAATTCGTTCATTTTTAACGAACTAGAGGGTAGTTCGCTCTTTTTAATAGTAATTCACTAAGTTCTTCTTCGTTAAATTATTTACATGATAGCGACTCAGTCGATTCGTTATACTTCTGTAACGAATCAGACGGTGTTTTAACAAATGACATTTTAAAATTATTTAAATAATTAATGTAACTTAATATTATAAATTAATACAATATTCCAAGGGTCTAACCGCGTCGATACATTAACTATACACACGGGATTAAACCATAATTATATATAGTTTACATCTAAATGCTTAAAGTATATAACACTTGGGTGATTTCTAGACTTCCACATTACTAATATACAATATTATTTATTTAGGATTATGGCTGATAACATGGAACAAGACCCTCCTATTGATGCACCACCACAAATTCAGGATGCACAACAAGTTCAAGATGCTGGTCAACCAGCTGAGGAAGCTCCTTTACTTCCTTATGATCCTCGACACAATGTGTGTGCTTTTGTTGATATAGACTTTCCTGATGAGGATGTCTTTGGTGGTATGCTAGCATTTCTACGCCGATCTCGTATCCATTACGAGGAATGCTAATCCGGATATTAGATTCAGCATAGTTCATCAATTCTGGAACACTGCTCAGTATGTAGAAGTTGATGACCATATAACTGCTGTGGTAAATGACAAACCAGTTTTCGTCTCACTTGAAACAGTTCGAAGAGTGCTATAGTTTAATGATACAATTGATGATCCGAGTGAATTTGATAAAGAACTGATCAAGGGCTTGTTTAGGCGATTGTTTTATGCTCCCAGTCTCACTGCATCCATGTATAAAAAGGCATACTTGGGTCCCCAATACAAGTATTTACTTCATGTTCTTATTCATTGCTTTGGTGGATGTAAGGCTGGGTTTGACGAATGCCGTATTGCACTACAATCAGCATTTGTTGCA
Organism: Bidens hawaiensis; assembly: GCF_021521415.1. Classification (NCBI taxonomy): domain Eukaryota; kingdom Viridiplantae; phylum Streptophyta; class Magnoliopsida; order Asterales; family Asteraceae; genus Bidens; species Bidens hawaiensis. The sequence continues at coordinate 394,996 of NW_027492826.1, forward strand.
CTTATCATGAACTAGCGTTACAATTTTTCTGAATTGATCTTTAATCATATGAAAGAAAATTTTATTCCTGGAAAACGACGCGTGAAATTCTTGATGTATCCGCGTTTCGTCCAATTGTTTGTCAATGATGCTATCAGGGATTTGGTGCTTGATCCAAATGATGAGAATGATAAGTTTAAGCTGGATAACATGAAGGCAGATACAATGCGAAGAATGAAACAGTACCGTCAATCTCCTCCTCCCAGATTCAAGAGATTGATTCGTCATCTTGCTAATCCTGATTATGTCTGTCTTCCCGAGGATCGCTGGATCCATGATGACTCGGATTTTGAGCATGAGGGAGGAGAAGGTGGAAACAATGGTGATGATGGAGGTGATGGTGTTAATGGAGGAGATGGAGATGGTGGAAATGGTGGTAATGGTGATGCAGCTCTTCGAGAACAACAAAATGCTGTTGAAGCCGCGTTAGCTGCTACTATTGCAGCCCAACGTGAACGTAAACGAAAGGGTAAAGCACCAGCTTCTGAAGGCTCAGCAAAAAGACGTGTATCAACTGGAGCTTGAGTTTCTTTTGGTGTGAAACCGTCTCATCCTGTAACTCCTCAACGCCCGGCAGTGCCACTTACTACTAACACTCCGGAGATGACTTTGACGACGACGATGGTACCTCATGACAGGCTTGGTATGATTCCACAATTGGCCTTAGCTGAAATACCAATGCCTTCTGCTACACTTTCTACTGTTCCTCCAACACCGTCCATGGGGCCTGCTCCACCCAGTGATGTCTCATTTATGAGAATCACAAGGCCTCAAGGACCAATCCAACCAGTTCATCCATCTTTGTATGCTATGCCACCGAATCGTCTGACAGACATGCTTTTGAATCTTCTCACTTGTATGAAAATCAAATGTCTGCTGACCGTGTAAATCAAGAACGTCTGATGGAGAATGATGTGGGCATGCTAAAAACTTTATGTGCGGTAAAAATATAAGAGGTTGGATGATTTGCTTTTGCACAAGATCGTGTTTTAAATTTATAAAAGTGATTTCTACAAAGACTAAACACACACAAAATAGGCAAGTGTACCTATCGTATATGTAAAATAGTGTTGGTAAGAGCCAAGTATCGATCCATGGACACAAATGTTTCTATTAATGAATCGTTGTTTTAATTTAATCGGAGGTATTAATCATTTTGGGGTTAATTTTCTTCAAACTTCTTATAAAATATAAATACTTATATATATATAATATATAGGTGACCAAGAAGAGAGATTCTAAACGAGTTGTTCAATTATGTGAAGGTTACCATCTAATATCTAGAATTCACTCCATTGTTCCTTGATGATTAATAATTAAACATGTGATAGACTTGTCCTAATAATATATGATAGAATTATGATCCTCATTTTTGAATGAACACATTCTATGACATAATGAATAATAGCATGCATATTTTCAAGTCCATCCTATGCTTAATAGCATGCTACCCCGAGAATGTCAATTTAAGTAGACAAGCAGTTGGTAAAGTAGAATGATTAGAATTGACTTCGATTTCTCAAATACCAATCCTAACAACTTCGAGTGGTTGTAGTTAACTCACACAACCTCCCTGGGTTGATTTATGTAGGTTATAATTACACATTCTATTAACATATGATTTCTTTAACTAGCATGATATCCTAAGCAAAGCCATTTTCGGATTACCAAGACTTAGAGAAATACATCATAACTTATATCTCACCATTTCTAAGTACAATATACAGATCCATGTTTCGATAATGTATCAAAGTATTTCTATCTTTCAAGAACATGAATCGATCATGGACGATTGCCAATATAATTGACAATCACCAACTTTGAATTAGTGTTTTAAGATGGTGAAACATTTCTCATCAAAAGATAATTGTAAGATAACCATGTACTTTACCAAACTAAACCACATGTTTTATATAATCATCAAGTAAAACAAAGCTTCTTCATAGATTTTAGATGGTAATGGAGTTTAGCTCATAATGAACATAATAATAAACATTAAGATGAATGATGATAACAAATACATGATTAAACTTGGATTGATCTAACCAAATGTAGATGAATCTTCCTTCTTAATGATGGTGATGATGGTTGATGGTGGTGATCTCCAAGCCTTCAAACTCTTCACTAAACCTTCTATGTGAGAGTTAGTGTGTGTTTTTATAAGTGAAAACCGGATAGAACTCTTTTCAAGACACACCAAATGAGTGCAACATGAGCCACTATTTATAGGCATTCTGGATGGTAAGGCACGGTCTCGTGCTTGATGAGCACGCCCCCGTGCATTTTTATGACATGTGCCAGATTTGTTTTGTCGTTTCTCGAAGATGACCACGGCCTCGTGCTTCCTAAGGCACGCCACCGTGCTTTTTATTGACACGTGCTATTTATTTTTGTCGTTTCTGGAAGGTAGGCACGGCCCCGTGCTTCCTGAGGCACGCCCCTGTGCTTTTTAGTGACATGTGCTATTTATTTTTGTCGTTTCTGGAAGGTAGGCTCGGCCCCGTGCTTCCAAAAGCACGACCCCGTGTCCAGTTGTTCACTATTTTGTCTTTTCTTGTAGATTTTTTTTGTCTTTTCTGAAAAGTGACCAGAAGCACGGCCCCGTGTTTCCAAAAGCACAACCCCGTGTTTCCAAAAGCACAGCCCCGTGTTTCCAAAAGCACAACCCCATGTTTCCTGAAAGCACAACCCCAAGTTTCCTGAAGCACAACCCCATGTTTTGCTGTTTTCTTTTGTTTTTCTTTGGCTTTTCATTCGTTTCTTCGTTTGAGGCTTGGATTCACCTGAAAATACATTTTAACATGATAAGTAGTTGTTTTAACTATATTATACGATAGAAGTTGCAGTTTTTAGAGATTATTTGATGCTATTTTTTATATACATCAGAGAACCAGAAGAAGCTGGTCAGTTATGTTTCTTTTTGTCAAAAGGAAACAAAAGCCCTTCGTGAGATTGTTGAGTCTCAGAGGGTGAAAATGAAAGAACAAGAAGAACTTATTCTACAGCTAACATGTAAAGATGATGCACTGAAAAAGCTAAAGAATGACGACGAGGATCCAGAAGAATCTGATGTGGTGGTGAGACTAAACAAACTCAAGACCCAGCTTCTAGTGCGGGTACGAGTTTTGTTGATGATTCGGGCAAACATATGATTGTTTTTCATGACCATTCGGCTGCCAAACAGATTGAGATGATCGAGGCTGATACAGTTATTTTTGTGGATGAGAATGGGATGATAAGGAGTATGGTGAATAGAGAATAGATCAAAGAAGGGCAGTTTGTTGATAAGTCGCTGACACGAAAGCAGATTGCGATCTTGCTTGATTTGAATGAAGATGAGATGACCGTGTTAGAGGCCTTGCCCGATGTTGAGGTAATTAATGATGATGAGCTACTAAATGATCCTACCGTTGAGATGTGTACGGATTATATTTATGAGAATGAGGAGGTCGAGGTGGAGGATGTGACTGCTGAGGATTACCCAGATCTGTTTCAACACACCAACGTTGATCAGGGTGCTCCAGTATTTAATGAAGAAACAGTGAAAGAAGCAGAAGACCATCTTGAGAAGAATTCCAAAGGCAAGAATGTCTTTGATATGAAATCTGATTCGCTTCTCGACCCATCTCTTGAGGAGATTCAAAGTTGGTTCAGACATAAGAAAGCACGTAAGATTATCAAGGAATTCAGGACTGTTGATCAAAAACAGAAAGAAGAAGGTATTGCACGAGCCAAAGCCAATCAGAAAACTTCTTTTAAGGCCGTGTCAAAGGTGCAAGGTAATATTGTTTCTTGGATGTTTGAATCTGAACTTAAGGTATACATTGTGAAATGGGAGAAGGGCGTCCAGTACTACGAAAGGATAACTGATCTTCTCTCATTACCAAGATGGGATGTGCGCACTTTGGCGTATCGTCCTTTTATTAATCGCGGTGATGAATACCATGCAAAACGTTTTCACCAACACTTGGTGTTTGAGGTGAATCGTGGTTTCAAGTATTTTAAGTCACAAATTCCTATCCGCAAGCGTCACAATGAGATTAACCCAAAAACGGGTTGGAAGAAGTTGGTTCTTAAAGTAAAGCCGCCGAAGACGATGAAGCGTGTGCCGGTGAAGCCGTTGAATCAACACATTTATTTATCTTTCAACCGCTGGTACTACGATAATCGTACTGGCGAGGTCGTCATTGTTCTTGGTACAGGGTTGAAGACTGAACTGATAAAGATCATTGACCCGATGTGGTTGGTGAATTTAACTGAGACCGACAACGACGTGCTCCACAACCACAAGATTCTGTTTGAACTCAATGAAGACTACGACCTGGCTATGCAATTCCAACGTGTTGTGCGTGTTTGTTATGAAAACGGAATTCATAGTTGCAGAGACTGGCAGTCCAAGCGCTTCAAGTAATTTAAAGACAAAGAGCTCATGACGAGGGGGTTTCTGTTAGTACAAGGTTTTGCGTCTCGAGTCTTTGTATTTATTATTAATGTATTTGTCGTTTTGTTTAATGTAATAAACAAGTAATTTATAATGTAGTTCGTTAATGTAATAGTCTAGTTCGCTAAGGATGTTTAGCGAACTAGATCTAATTTAGTTTCCTCCTGATTCGTTAAAACGAATCAGGAGATGATTCGTTAAGTTATTTACCTTATTATGTATGTAACGAAGTAGAGTATAGTTCGCTACGGAATGTTAGCGAACTAGATCTATCTTCTATATATAGTGACCTTTGTCACTGTTTAATTTAAGTTTTTGAGATTTAAAGTAACGAACCTCTGTTCAATCTCTCTCAAGCTTCACTATAATATTATCATACATACATACACCTAATATAGACATATAACATTCAATTAAACGTAACTATGAACTAGATCCGTACTTAGGCTATTAATATTAACAGATCTGGATTAATTAAGATAGACCTGAGTTCAAACAAATTCTTTCAACAAGGGGATGATGTGACACCCGATATTTTCAGGTTAACTCCGTTAACTAAACCTAGTTAAATCCTGTTGACTGTGTCAGTAAACCCAGATAGTTCTGTTAACTAAGTTAATGAACTCCTATTCATATAGCGTCATGCATGCATACACTGAGTTAGTCGTGTCGTTGGTGACCTCAGTGATAGTGACTAGTTATTGATAACTATAATAATAAACTTGTCACACATGTTATAATATGTGATATGTTATAATAAATTTCTCACACATGATATGTTACATGTATTATATGTGTTGGGTGAAATTGTGTTACATACTACATGAATAGTTGTTGTATACTTATATGTTGTAGGAGAAATGAATAATTATAACATAACCTATGATATATTACATGACAAGTAACAAAAAGACTAGTACACAACATATGGTTACTAGAAAATGTTTATATTAGAATGTAACATATCACATGTAATAAAAAATTGACATAACCTAAAGTTTAATAAAATTAATTATGTCTTAATGATTGTGATAATGATGAGTAAATAACAATAAAAGTTATATCTTTTCTTTTTCTTACTTTTGGCCGTCCATATCACATCACACACGCATACATTTTTTTTAAAAAAAACACTCTCAAATTATCATAGTCCAGTTGGGTGATTCTTGGAACAAATAGTGGTATAGTATTGATCAAGAGAGTAAGTAAGCATGTTTAATATATTTTGTTTATGTATCTTTGATTTAGGATTGTGGGATTGAGTATCCAAACACATGAAATCATAATAAATAAAAAGATGATCAAGTTTGATGGTTTTAAAATAAATTGCGTGTCTTGTCATAAAAGAAAATATGGAAACCTTTTGTACATAAATATTATTTTATAAATAAGTAAAATAATGAAATACATGAGATTTTATTATAGAAAATGGTTCCTTGATGATTAAAGATCATAAGGATATAAGCATCATGATATTTGTGACTTTTGGTTTGAATCTGCTTGTTGACAGATTCTGTGTTTTAGATTGTAGATTGTATAACTTGATGATAAGGTGGTGTTTCTGATTTATTATTGATTCTATGATTAAGTACTTTGAATCTAGTTTTCAAAAGTCAAGAATCATAATTCTTGCACTTTGTTTGACTAGTGTTTATTAATTTACAAACTCGGGTTGTAATCCTTATTGAAAGAAAAAGTTTATGAGCTGTGTTGTAAATTGTATAACTTGAGATTGAAAATAGATATGGGTGTGATTCCACTTCTAGAATGTTATAAATTGAAGTAGAAATCTAATCCAATTAGTCTTGCATCAATTGGGCAAAGATACAATTTTTGGCAAATATTTGTGTACTGCTGTGTTAAAATAGAGACTGAAATTAGGTTGTTGTGGAGTGTTAATATTATGTATAATTGTGTATATTAGAAAATTACAATAAAAATATATGTTTTACCTAATACTTGAATGAATATGTTTGAATTATTTGGTAATTTAATTACAAGTTTTGGTTGGTTGGAAGAATCAGTTTTGATGATTGAAAACTTGTTAAGGATGATCAACATATTGGTTAGTGAAAATACTTGTAATTTGTAATATACTAATTGTGGTAAATTAAATTTTGACTTTATGGGTCAACTTAGAACTATTTGACTAAGTGGTTAGTCTTACTTGTAAGGTGTTGAATGTTAGAAACTTAGCCATAAGACTGTATGAAAAATGGCTAAGTGTACAATACTTGATTTTTGTGATTAGGAACATAATGTGATCATTCTAAGTCTAGCGAATTAGTCAAAAGTCACCAACGGGCCGTCGGTCAACATTTTGGTCAAAGGTCAACATTTTGGTCAACGGTCAATAAAACTCAATTTTTAGTCTTCGTTCATCCAGCTTGAACTTTTTAGTCAACGGTCAACATCTCGGACCTTTTGGTCAAAAGTTAAACAAAAAGTCAAACTTTGTTCAAAGTCAACAAAAGTCAAACTTTGTTCAAAGTCAACAAATGTTAAACTTTGGTCAAAGTCAACACAAAGTCAAACTTCAAATAAACAAGGAATTGTTTGGATACTAAGGGTTCTAGGAATCACTTAACAAATACTTATAGTGCTTGTATGATTTAGGCACTAGAATAACTTTGACTAAAGCAGTTGACTTTCAATTTGAACTGCATTCGAGGTGTGTTTCACTACCCCACTTTTTACTTACTCCTTTTGGGGGGGGGGGGGGCGGGGGGGGGGGGGAAGCATGCAACATACAAACTATTGGATAATTGTAGACTTTTTAATACCTCATGGGTACATAGTGCACTTAAAATGAAGTCCCCCATGCACATCGGACCGTTAACAATTGTACATTGGCTCGGTAATGAAAGGTAGTACTACTAGGTTTGACGAACCCCCTCGGGGCTCTCGGTTGAGGGAGTCGCCAGGCGTCTCATTTACTAGAAACACACTAGTCTTATATTAGACTCCGTGGGTGGCAACAAACTAACAAGTTAGCCTCGGTCACAATGGAACTCACACTATTGTAACATGATTGCTAGCCTAATTAACTAGCGGTATTACTAATGGATACATTATCCATGCTTTATTTCTTACAACGTTTACGTACTAAATGGTTTGTTTAACAAATTTGTTTTTAAAATCAAACATGTGAACTCACCAACCGTTGTGTTGACCCGTTTTAGCATGTCTTTCTCAGGTGTTTAAGGTGCACGTGCGAAGTTGAAATGAGTCTAGGATGCATGGATCCCACTAAGCATCGAATTATGCTGGGAGTCTTTAATGAAATGTTATGTCTGGGTTTCTTGACACGCACTCAGGGTTTTTAAGTGTTTTTCATAAATTATACGCTTCCGCAAATGTATCAACTTTATTGTAAATTTACTTACCTCATTTATGATGAGCTATAATATTTAAATATTTTCCATTATAAATTGGTTGTTCGTTATGACACATGGCTAGATCTTGGTATGTCACGCGCCTCACGGTAAAACCCCGTTAGTCAAAAATTGAGGGTGTGACATTTCGGGTCGCAAAGAACCTTAGAGTGGTAAGTCTATTCATCTTCACAGTTAGCCAATTGTAGGATAAATATTTGTAAACTCCCCCCCTTAGCGTGTTTTTCTAGAAAATCTCCCATCTTCTCTACTGAAAATACCGATGTCTTATTATTTTTACAACCCTTTCAAGTCGTACGGTTTCCCGTCCACCTCAAACCTCATAGTCATCTTTTGGGAATTCCAAAAGAATATCTTGTAAGGGAAGAAAACACTTTACCCCTAAAATCATGTCATAGTTTTCTAAGGCCAACCGTAGAACCTTTGTTGAGTATCGTTGGCCTTGCATGGTTCACTGGAATTCAGTTTACAACTGGGTGCAAGTCAGTTGCTCCCCATCCGCTACACCCACCTTAACCGGCGTAATATTCTTAACCTTACATTACAATCATTTCGCTAATACACTATCAAGGAAGTTATGAGTCCATCCCGAGTTGATCAAAATGTGGAGTTGGCAGGTACCCATCGAACCCTAAACTCGCATAGTAGAGTAGGAATGAAAGCCCGTCAATTCATAAATAGATATTTGGTGTTCTTTTTCTTTCTCTTCGGTTACTACTTCCTCGACATATATCTCATCCACTTCCTCAACTTAGATGATGTACACCTGGTTCCTGTTCCGAGCACATTTTTTGTCCTGGTACAAAATTTTCTGTTCCAACTCCTTACTCGTGCGACGACATGGCCCCGATTGGTTTAAAAGTTGTCGATACCGACCTATTAGAAGTAGGAAGAATATGTAATTTGGTTGCATTAACGGGAGGGACAATCCTTGCATCGGTGTTGTTCCTAGAATTTGTTACACTTCCCTTCATAGTTTTGAGTTTCCCTTCCAATGTTTCAATAATAAATGTTTGGATCTTAGCCAGCCCATAAGCTTCATGTGGGGTACACGGTTTAAACATCTTAACTAGGCCCATGATTTCTTGAATAAGACCTTTAAGATAAAGACTAACAGCTTGTATTTCACTCAAGTTTACCTTGTTCAGTAGTGAATCAAACGATAAATTGTATACATGAAGCACCTCAATAGTGAGATCATTTTGAGTAAGGGAGGCCATCTCTTCCAGTGCGTCTTCAAACATGGCATTGGAGAACCTGATATAGCCCGAACATAATCATCCCATGGAACCTCTACAACGGTAGCCTAACGACTGTGCATAAATGACCAATGCCATTATATAACATCCCCTTCTAGATGGACAACCGCACACCTGAGCTTCATCTCCGCTAGCCTTTAGTTAAAATTCAAAAAAAATGCTCGCAACGATGAAACCTTGCTTCCACATATTCCCCTCAGAACTTGGGGAATTCACCTTCCCGACCCTCACGGGTCTGGGTACCTTTCAAGTCAGCATCAACAAAATAGAAGAACGAACCTGAGCTGTCTTTTCCAGCCTTTGGGCCGCTAGATCCCGATTTCTCCTTAATCACTTTGAGTATCTTTTCTTGTTGTTTCATTAGAGTAGATAAGAAACCCTGGATATCCAAGACTGCCATGTCATGCTCCTTGAGAGTTTTGTCGACATCTTGATTGCGAGTGTTCGTTATGATAACGAGGGGAATACCAACCGGTGATCGGAATGGCTGTGATACCCTTGATATGGTTAGAACAGAAAGCTATGGAAATAAAAGAAAAAATGATTTCTGGATGATCTCCAGGTCTGATCGGTGCTAGGTTAAATAACCAACACATCAAAATGTTCAAACTTACATAAGACACCAACACAATATTGCAAATGCCATAATGGTCCTCGGAACATGCAAACCACGCAAAAAATAAGAAAAACACTAAATATGGAAACGAAACTGATTGATCATATCAACCAGGGTGACAATGGGAGACCAAGCGAGTAGGTGATTTTTACTAGTTGGGTCATTGAACTGAACAAGTTTTATCTCACTGTACTATCGTACCTTCGGGAGAGTGTTCACAGGCATTGGCCTTATGTAAGGATTTTTCCCGGATCGAAAGATGAGTGTATCCCGATGTGGTAAATTTAGTCAGTATCCCAGTTGAAGAAATCAAAGGCTATTAAAGAAAAAGATAGCACTAACTATTTATTATAAAGCATTCAATAGATTAGTTGTAGACGTAATTAGTAGTAATAGAAATATGAAATTGAAATACATTGATGATGGTTCCAAATATACCAATAGCAATGTTTTGAAATGCGTACCGTATCAGCCGATCGTACTGGGACCTGGTACTCTTAGCGTTCAGGTTCATGCTATTAACTCATTTTCCAAAAACCGGCCAGTTCTTAGGGTTTGTGGTTGGCCTAGAACCGGCAAACTAGTGGTCTAACCGGAACTTTTGAATATCATGAGTTTTTATGGTTTCCATTCCTCAAAATTGACCTTAAATCGACCCAGCTACCTTCAATCAAACCTTCTGATTAGCCATTTGCCTTTAAACAAGCTTTAAATAGAACAATTCTTCATATTTTTTTGTTAGTAACTTACATATAGATGAATTTTTAGATAGGGTAATGATGAAGAAGAGAGAGATCTGATATGTGGATGGATGGAAGATAATATGACGGCCGTGAGTAAACAAAGGATCTCAAAACCCAAACAAAACTAAATGAGTTATATATGAGATTTCTTGGTCTTTTTTGGGCATTTAATTTACAATAAAAATGAAAAAAAACTTCTCAAATAAAGATTAAAAAACTTCCCAAATAAAGACAACTAGGTTACATTTAAGATGAGAAAATGTAATATTAATAAATTGTTGGATATTGTTATTAATTTTTTATATATATGACGTCATCCTAGTCAATGTATGACCCAACCTATGACCCGGTAAAACGTCCGGGTCGATATCCGGTCCGGGTTTGAAAACACTGACCAATAGATTTAAATTGAGTAGAATCAAAGTGGCAGCTTTTGTTAACATGTATGTATATGGGGATGTTTGTGTTACAGTGTCATCACAATTTCTTTTTTTTTTAACTGTTAAATATAATTGCCCTTTGTAGGAATTGAACTCTTGACCATCAAATTCACACCCAAACCGTCTTACCATTCTACCGAAGTAGGAATGACACCTTTTTATTCTTTTTCAAAATCTTATGATAATATTACTACTAAAAGAATACATACAAGGCATCCTACTATGATATTCACATAGGCTCAATCCATAGATTAGTAACATAAATATTTTTTTGAATGACCAACAAATATATATATATATATATATATATATATATATATATATAAAAGATTAAGTTAATTTTGGAAGCGATTATTATAGCGAGAAATGATCTCAACCATTTGATTATTAATCAGTGGTTGAAACATTATTGCATTTATTGTAATTAATAAAACTTGAAAGACATTAAAATAAATAAGAAAATGATAGTTTAGGTAGAATAAATAATTTATCATTTAATTTTTCTTATCTATCCCTAAATAAAAGCTCAAGAATTTATGATTCGGAAGTAACAATTTATTTATTTTATTATATGTTAAAGTAAGATTTAATTTGTTTCTTTTTTCACCAATAAAAAGTTTTTAATTTATAATATTAAGCAAAATAATATCTTCATCATCGATTGTTGTTTTGAAAAAATAATAAATAATTTGAAGATGTTTAAGATGGAAAATAAAGTGTACACAGAAAATGAAAATGTGTAGGAAAAGAAATAAGATATGTTTGAGAAAAATAAAGATGTGTAGGAAAAAAAGATAAGATGCATATTAGAAAATTAAAGATGTGTAATGAAAAAAATGAAGATTTGTATGAGAAAATTAAATATGTGTAGGAAACATTTTTAAGATGTGTATGAAGAAATTAAATATACGTAGGAAAAATTGAAGATGTGTAGGACGAAAGAGAAAAGTGTTCGGTAAAATTGTAGATGTGTAGGAAACAAATATGTTGTGTATAAGAAAATTAAAGATACGTAGGAAAAAAATTATGATGTGTATGAGAAAAATTAAATATGTATAGGACGAAACTAAATATGCGTATAAAACATTTGAAGATGTGTAGGACGAAAAACATGCGTACGAAGAAATTGAAAATGTGTAGGAAACAAATTTAGACGTGTACGTAAAAATTAAATATATGTAGGAAAGATTTGCAGAGGGGTAGGAAAATATTATAGTTGTGTATGGTGAATTCAAGAAATGGGGTAAAAAATGTAAATATTAGTTTATTGTTTTATGGATTTATTGATTTTATTAATCTTTTAGTTATTGTGATTAGATTAATTATATTAGTTAGAAATGTAACTTGTATTAGTTTACTTATATATATTAATTGGAGAGAGGGAATCCATTTATATTACATTAATACCATTTTCACATATTTCTAATGATTTAAGATTAAAAGTTAAATGAGTGGTTCATATTGACTTATCGCACTTCTTGCTGTAAGTTTACTTCTCTCATGAACCATCATCTCTCTCTCTCTCTCTATATATATATATATAGGGGTGGGATATTTGAGAATCTTGATGAGTTGTAAGAACTTTAAGAACTCAATATGGACCACAAATTTAATTAAATAGTATGGAATATGTGGCTGGGAATATATCTGATTATAAAATTAATCAGAAGAGAGAATAAATATTTTTAATAATTACACAAGTTTAAATACTAGTTACACATGTGTAATAAGTCGATTCGGTGTGTAAAAAAATACTGTAATTTTTTTACGTTACTTACACTAACGATTACATATGTGTAAAAACAAATACAAAAAAAGATATTATTACGTTGAGTTCTTAAACTCAAAGTGGTTCTAAAAAGAAATCAAACCTATATATATATATATTGGCTGAAGTTCAGGAGAAAAATGATATTAATGCGAGAAATGTGAGATATAAATATGAGCTAGTAGTTTTATTTTAGGTTTTAAAAACTTAAAGATAAATGAAAAAGATATAAACTATCAATCAATCAATCAACAATCAATCAAGCCCTGTATATCCCACCGCATAGCGCGCTATCGGTAGGGTCAAGGGAGGGTGGGATGTAGGCAAGTCTTTCCTTTATCCGAGAGAATAGAGAGGCTGTTTCCAGAGAGACCCCTGGCTCATAAAGCTACATACATGTAATCATAGTAAACATACATCCTACAAGCAAAAGACACTTAGCAATACATAGATAACAAACTACCAAAAAAGCAAGGAATCTGTAACCTACTAGGAAAAGGGCATAGGAAACAAAATGCAGCATCAAACAAAAAAACATTCATAAACAACAAGTAGCAAGGCTAGCCAACTAGACCCTAAATAGAAAGCTAATCTAACTAGGTACCTTCCCCTAGAAGTCGTTAACCTTAATCCTACGTCTCCACCAATCTCTATCCTGGACCATGTCCTCAGAGAGGTGCAACTCTGTCAAGTCATGTCTAATTCTCTCATTCCAAGTCAATTTAGGTCTGCCTCTACTCCTCTTTCCTTCCACAATGAAGGCTTCTACTACTCTAACTGGATGTGTTGTCGGCCTCCTCTTCACATGCCCAAACCATCTCAATCTCCCTTCCTTTATTTTCTCTAATATGCTAACTATTCCTAATCTTTCCCTAAAGACCTCATTTCTAATCCTATCTAATCTAGTGTGTCCGCACATCCACCTCAGCATCCTCATCTCTGCCACCTCCATCCCGCGCTCCTGTGTTTTCTTGATGGCCCAACAGTCTGTTCCATACAACATTGCAGGTCTAACTGCGAGTCTATAGAATTTCCCTTTTAATTTAGAAGGGAACCACTTGTCACACAAAACCCCAGTGGCTGCTTTCCACCTACACCATCCAGCTTGTATGCGGTGGGTTATGTCACTGTCTATCTCTCCATTGCTTTGGACAAACGATCCTAGATATTTATACTTCGTTATCTGCGGAACCACCTGGTCCTCGATAGTGATCTGGGCGTCCTCGCTATCACCAACACCACTGAAGTCACAACAAAGGTACTCTGTCTTAGAGCGACTAATTCTTAAACCTTTATCATCTAAAGCTACACGCCACTCCTCTAGCCTTTCGTTCAAGCTTTTTTTAGTCTCAGCCACTAACACAATACCATCCGCAAAGAGCATGCACCATGGTACAGGCTCCTGAATTGACTTGGACAGCTCATCCATGACTACCGTGAAAAGAAACGGGCTTAACGCCGATCCTTGGTGGAGTCCCATCTCCACAGGGAAAAAATCTGTATCTCCTACCGGCGCACGAACACTAGCTTTAGTCCTGTCATACATATCTTTAATCAAGTCTATATACTTTCCAGGTACCCCTTTACCTTCTAAACTATCCCAAATTAGTCTGCGTGGCACACTGTCAAAAGTTTTTTCAAGGTCGATGAATACCATATGTAGATCCCTCAATGAAAAATATAAAAATGCAACAATAAATGCATTCTCTCTTTTCAATTAATACAACTAATATAACCAAAATAAATCTTTATTTAATTAATATATATCTACCTAATTTAACTATAATAAAAACACTAATTTAGTTTTATAATTTATTTACATCCTCTTCATTTTATCCAACAAAAATACAATTTATTCACATAATACTAGTTCTTTATATTAGAAAAACAATTTCTTTTCACTCAATTTATTAGCATATATCATCGCGTAATTTTTAACAATAAATTTCAAAACATAATATGTTTTTTTTTTCAATTGATATTTCTAGAAAACTATTTTCAGAAATAATAATAAAAAAATGTCATACAAATGTGTCTATTAAATATTAACAGTAAATACACAACCTACACAAAATTATGTAACCTACATTTGTGTAACATCTCGTTTCCCGTTTAGGTTAATAAAATAAAAATATGAGTTATTATGAGTTAGGCTAGTGTTGGGTTAAATAAAAATGGGTAATGATCATGGATTAATAAGGAAAGACCATGGGCTTAAGCCCATGACCCATCATATATAAATATATTCCTTCCTTAATTCATTCATTCACCCATTCCATACACCACCCAAAACACACATTTAAGCTCTTTCTCTCTTTCTCCAATCGGAACCAAGAAGAAGAATCGATCCCTACTCGAGGCAATGTTGGTATGACCTCTTATGGATCCAAATCCGCTAGATCTAATCAAGAAACGACGAGCCGGCACCCTCAGCCGTTAAATTCATAAGATCCGGACGGAATCAGGTATAAGCTGATCGAATGACGAGCTTAGGGGTCACCCTAACTCGGATCCGGAATGATCGGGATGAAAAAAGGTGAAAAAGGTGTAGAAACACGATTTTCTGGCCACCGCACGTTTTTCCAGCACGACGGCGCCATAAAGGCGGCATACGAGGATAAGGGAATGTCAGAGAATGTCCGGACATTCCTTGACCAAACCCTAGGCGCGTGTAACGAATTCTCTATGCCAATTCGTTAAGCCAATTCGTTAAGAAGGAATAACGAACGAGCTTCATTCGTTAAGCAATTCGTTATGGAAAATTAACGAATGAGCCCTCATTCGTTATGATCATTCGTTAAGGCCATTCGCTAAGGGAGAGACGAATGAACCTCATTCTTTATAAAGTTCATTCGTTAGCCAGACCAAACGAATGAGTCCGTTCGTTATGAAGGTCAGTTCGTTACAAGGGTCAACTCGTTATAAAAGTCAATTCGATACGAAGGCCACTTCGCTATGAAGGTCCATAAGTGGCCATTCGTTATGAAATAATGAATGAGTCCATTCGTTATGAGCCCCCATTCGTTAAAGAATTAGATAACGAATTAGAATTTGAAAGAATGATAGAAAGGTCCCTAGACTTATAATAAAATAGATTAATTACAAAAATCCCTTGGACTTTATTATTTAGACAAGGATACATTAAAGATTGATGAATAATGATTAACTAGCCGATTAACGATCAATGAAGTAAAACTGACTTCGACGCTTAAGATTAAGTAAAAAAAGAATGTGTAGAACCGTATTTAATATTGTGTTTAATAAATAGTTAGTCGTGCACTGCTAAAGAAAGGAATAACCATTAATGGTGAACGTAACACAAATCAGGTGGGTTTCTAGCCCCACTTCCCTGTCATGTTTTCGAGGTTGTATGCATACTCAATTCGAATGTTAATAGACTTACCTTAAATGGTTAGTGTATGCTATAATGATCTTTGTGTTAGTATGTATGGTTGTATGAATGAAAGCTCGTCGGTGCGTGAACGATATTCAAATATTGCACGTATCGACAGGGAAAGTAATATTTAGATGCCTTGTATGAAATATGTATGTATGAAAGTATGTAATGAAATGAGTATGTACGAAAGTATGATTATGTAAGAAAGGTATGTATGGTTATAGCACAGATGAAAGGTATGGTTTAAGTAGGGAACATACCCGAATAAAATCTGCGAACGTAGGGAACATACCCGAATAATATTTGCGAATGTAGGGAACAAACCCTATTAATGTATAAAAATGTAGGGAACATACCATAATAATACATGCGAAAGTTATAGGGTGGAATGCTCTTTAAAACATATATGTATGAATGAAAGAGTGAATGTATGTAAGTATGAAAGAAAGAATGAATGTACATATGTATGTAAGTATGTAAGGAAAGATGAAGGTACGTATCTTCGGATACGTGTTTACAGAAGTATGTGAATGTAATGTATGTTGCCTGATTTGAGAGGGACAAATGGTAGGATTGAAGAGACAACTGGTTTGAAACAACTGGTTTGAGAGGGACAAATGGTAGTATGTGAATGTAGTTCTACTCACTCAACGTAGCTGACTTTTAGTATGCACGTAGGTTAATAGACTAAGACAACTGGTTTGAGAGAGACAAATGGTAGGATTGAAGAGGCTGGCATATGAAGATTTGTCATGATCTTTTGAGTACTATGATTTATTTTATGATTTAAAGATACAAGTTATGGATGTTTGTAATGAATGTTTGAAGTTTTATATATTCCGCGAAAGTTTTAATTAACTCTGATATATAAAACTGTGTTTATGAGTAAATCCAATGCAAACGTAGGGCACCGAGACCGAGGCCTTACGAGTTGGTATCAGAGCATAAGTTCGAGAGAAGTAAGCATCCTACACGCTTAGACTCGAACAGAGAATGGGACATAAGTAAGAAAAGAAAGAAGTTGGCAGTTCAAGAAAGCCATGTGTCACTCAAGCAAGCTCAGTAAAGATAAAGTGTATGGTTAATTACATGTGTAATGTAAGAATGTGTAAAGAAATTAGCTAAATTTCTAAGGATAGGAATATATGACTACATGAACTGTTTGAATGTCTAACTGTCAGAAGTAGACCTAGCACAGTGGACTTACAAGAGGAAGTGTATAGGACACGGAGAGTAACGTGATCAGCTAATCACAGAGCTAATCACAGCTGGCCACCGTTATTACCCGTTAGCCTTACTATCCTTGTACTAAATAGTTCCTTGAGTGATGATGTTTGTGTTTCTTTATAGAATAAGAATGGCTGGAGCAAGAAAGTTCGTCGTTCATGGAGGTCGTACTAGACGTCTTGGTAGGTCACGTATTATCCGAGAACCTTCTGTAGAATCAACTACTAACACAAGGGAAGGAGTAAGTGAAGCTGGACGGAATCCAAGCAACAATGAAGGGTATCAACTTGACCCAACTGTTCATGCAACCATTGGTAAAGCTGTAGCTGCTGCAGTGAAGAACTTGCAACCTGAAAAGTCTGTTGGAAGCCATGGGAGGACCGTTGAGAGGGCATGAGATGATGGTAAGAAGGCTTACGATGGGGAAGCTGACTCAAGTGACGTTCGGTCTGTGAAAGTTGAAAACAGAAGGAGGTGCCGAGGCGGGTGTAACTATACGTCATTCAAAGGCTGTGACCCGCCAAAGCTGACTGGTTTAGGAGACGCAATCGCTACTCTCCATTGGATAACCGCTATGGACAAGGTTATCCGAATTAGCGAGTGTCGTCCTGACCAAGCAGTGGGTTATGCTACCCAGTCGTTCGGAGATGAAGCTATGTACTGGTGGGTGTCGGTGGAACAGATGAAAACCCGATAAAAGATTAAGGCTATGAGATGTGGTGATCTGAAGGAGTTAGTGATGAGAAGGTTCTGTGCTGATGCTAAAGAAAAGAATGTGTAGAACCGTATTTAATATTGTGTTTATTAAATAGTTCGTCGTGCACTGCTAAAGAAAGGAATAACCATTAATGGTGAAGGTAACACAACTCACGTGAGTTTCTAGCCCCACTTCCCTGTCATGTTTTCGAGGTTGTGTGCATACTCAATTCGAATGTTAATAGATTTACCTTAAATGGTAAGTGTATGCTATAATGATGTTTGTGATAGTATATATGAATGTATGAATGAAAGCTCGTCGGTGCGTTAACAATATTCAGATATTGCACGTATCGACAGGGAAAGTAATATTTAGTATGCCTTGTATGAAATATGTATGTATGAAAGTATGTAATGAAATGAGTATGTACAAAAGTATGATTATGTAAGAAAGGTATGTATGGTTATAGCACAGATGAAAGGTATGGTTTAAGTAGGGAACATACCCTAATAAAATCTGCGAATGTAGGGAACATACCCGAATAATATTTGCGAATGTAGGGAACAAACCCTATTAATGTATGAAAAATGTAGGGAACAGACCCTAATAATATCCGCGAATGTAGGGAACATACTATAATAATACATGCGAAAGTTATAGGGTGGAATGCTCTTTAAAACATATATGTATCAATGAAAGAGTGAATGTATGTAAGTATGAAAGAAAGAATGAATGTACATATGTATGTAAGTATGTAAGGAAAGATGAAGGTACGTATCTTCGGATACGTGTTTACAGAAGTATGTGAATGTAATGTATGTTGCCTGATTTGAGAGGGACAAATGGTAGGATTGAAGAGACAACTGGTTTGAAACAACTGGTTTGAGAGGGACAAATGGTAGTATGTGAATGTAGTTCTACTCACTCAGCGTAGCTGACTTTTAGTATGCACGTAGGTTAATAGACTAAGACAACTGGTTTGAGAGGGACAAATGGTAGGATTGAAGAGGCTGGCATATGAAGATTTGTCATGATCTTTTGAGTACTATGATTTATTTTATGATTTAAAGAGACAAGTTATGGATGTTTGTAATGAATGTTTGAAGTTTTATATATTCTGCGAAAGTTTTAATTAACTCTGATATATAGAACTGTGTTTATGAGTAAATCTAACGCAAACGTAGGGCACCGAGACCGAGGCTTACAAGTTGGTATCAGAGCATAAGTTCGAGAGAAGTAAGCATCCTACACGCTTAGACTCGAACAGAGAATGGGACATAAGTAAGAAAAGAAAGAAGTTGGCAGTTCAAGAAATCCATGTGTCACTCAAGCAAGCTCAGTAAAGGTAAAGTGTATGGTTAATTACATGTGTAATGTAAGAATGTGTAAAGAAATTAGCTAAATTTCTAAGGATAGGAATATATGACTACATGAACTGTTTGAATGTCTAACTGTCAGAAGTAGACCTAGCTCAAGTGGACTCACAAGAGGAAGTGTATAGGACACGGAGAGTAACGTGATCAGCTAATCACAGAGCTAATCACAGCTGGCTACTGTTATTACCTGTTAGCCTTACTATCCTTGTACTAAATAGTTCATTGAGTGATGATGTTTGTGTTTCTTTATAGAATAAGAAAGGATGGAGCAAGAAAGGTCTTCGTTCAGGGAGGTCGTACTAGACGTCTTGGTAGGGCAAGTATTGTCCGAGAACCTTCTGTAGAATCAACTACTAACACAAGGGAAGGAGGAAGTGAAGCTGGACGGAATCCAAGCAACAATGAAGGGTATCAACTTGACCCAACTGTTCATGCAACCATTGGTCAAGCTGTAGCTGCTGCATTGAAGAACTTGCAACCTGAAAAGTCTGTTGGAAGCCATGGGAGGACCGTTGAGGGGGCATGAGATGATGGTAAGAAGGATAAAGATGGTCTGTGAAAGTTGAAGACATAAGGAGGTGCCGAGGCGGGTGTAACTATACGTCATTCAAAGGCTGTGACCAGCCAAAGCTGACTGGTTTAGGAGATGCAATCGCTACTCTCCATTGGACAACCGCTATAGACAAGGTTATCCGAATTAGCGAGTGTCGTCCTGACCAAGCAGTGGGTTATGCTACCCAGTCGTTCGGATATGAATCTATGTACTGGTGGGTGTCGGTGGAACAGAGGAAAACCCGATAAAAGATTAAGGCTATGAGATGGGGTGACCTGAAGGAGTTAGTGCTGAGAAGATTCTGTGCTGATGCTGAGGCTGAGGTTGAAAGGGCTGAGATGAAGTTTCTAAACTTGAATGCGGGTAAGATGACACACCGCGGGTACATTGCTAAATTCAATCGCATGTCCAGGTTGGTGCCTGACATGGTGAATAATGTAGCCAAAAGGATCAAGTGCTACATAAGAGGACTGCCCTAGAATGTTCGCACTTTGGTCAAGACAAGTAAACCTGCAACCTTTGACTCTGCTGTCGAACTCGCAAAGATGGTTTACGATAATCTGGATGTGGATGAGGTGGTGGTGAAAGAGAAGAAAGAGAAGAAATGTGTTGTTCCTAAAAAACGACCCGGTACTCAATCATGGAACCCTAGAGATAAGAGACAGAAAGTGTGAGAGAAGAGGTCGTGCAAGACTTGTGGTAAGAAGCACGCTGGTGAGTGCAAGTGGGGTACTGGTTCTGACGTCTGTCACAAGTGTGAAAAGTCCCATAGTGGGGAATGAAAATTCGGGTAAAATGCATGTTACAAATGTGGAAAAATAGGGCATTTTGCTCAGGATTGCCATGCAAAGCCCACATGTTATAGGTGCGGTCAGATCGGTCACCTAGCAAGGGCATGCACTGATGGTGAACTGGAGGAAGTGAGAAGAAGGATGCCGAACAAGCTAGGCCAATGACTAGGGCCTACATGCTGACTCAAGAACAAGCCAAGCAGATTTATGATGTTGTGACATGTACGTTTCTAGTAAACGGTATTTTTTCTTTGGTACTGTTTGATTTGGGTGCAAATAG
This sequence comes from Bidens hawaiensis, assembly GCF_021521415.1. Lineage (NCBI taxonomy): Eukaryota > Viridiplantae > Streptophyta > Magnoliopsida > Asterales > Asteraceae > Bidens > Bidens hawaiensis. The sequence goes on from NW_027492826.1 coordinate 416,018, forward strand.
AAGTTTTGTAGCTACGTATTTAGTAAGTTAGCAAAAATGAAATGTTGTCGTGTGCCTGAAACCTTTAAAGTAGAAACCGCGAGTGAGACCTCGGTTACAATAATGAGAATGGTTAAGGACTGCAAGATAGAATTAGAGGAACATGAGTTCCCTGTTACCTTGTATGCCATGACCTTAGGAGGGTTCGATGTGGTTTTGGGAATGGATTGGCTATCTGAGTTAGATGCTCAGATAGTGTGTAAGAGTAGATTGATAAGGTTAAGGTCCTTGGATGGTGGTACGGTGACGGTTTATGGTGATAAAGAAAGTTCAGGGCTTAATGTCATTTCAATGATAAAAACTGAAGGATTGTTAAGGCGAGGGTGCGGTGCCTACCAGGCGTATGTTGCCAAAGCTATGGCGAAGGCAATAGAAGTGAAAGATGTCCCTGTTGTGCGCGACTATCAAGAAGTGTTCCCTAAGGGCCTTCCGGGGTTGCCACCGGAGCGTGAGATAGAATTTCAGATAGACTTAGTACCAGGAGCCCATCCCGTCACGAAAGCACCTTACTGCCTAGCGCCATCCGAGATGAAAGAATTGATGTCCCAAATACAGGAACTCCTCGATAAAGGCTTTATATGACCGATTGTTTCCCCATGGGGTGCACCGGTGTTGTTTGTTAAGAAGAAGGATGGAAGTATGAGAATGTGTATAGACTACCAAGAGTTGAACAAGCTTACGGTGAGGAACAAATATCCGTTGCCAAAGATTGATGATTTTTTTACCAACTACAACCTTCGAGTTGATTCTCAGCTGAAGGTGAAAGATAGTACCTACCCAACACATGACCTTCGAATAGACGTTAGATCAGGGTATCATCAGCTGAAGGTGAAAGAGGCAGATATCCCTAAAACAACGTTTCGAACGTGATATGGACACTACGAGTTCCTCGTGATGTCATTCGGTCTAATGCATGTTCCCGTAGCATTAATGGACATGATGAATATGGTTTGTCGGCCGATGTTGGACAATTCAGCTATCGTCTTCATTGATGATATATTGATTTTTCAAAGAACGAGTCTGACAATGGAGATCGTCTAAGATAAGTGTTGGAGGTCTTGAAGGAAGAGAAGCTGTATGCTATGTTTTCAAAATGTGTATCCTGGTCGCGTGAAGCGTAGTTTCTTGGTCACGTGATCAATACTGAAGGGATTATTGTGGAACTAGCTAATATTGAGGCTATTATGAATTGGAAGACTCCGCAAAACTCGACTGATATACGAAGCTTCTTAGGGCTGGATGGCTATTATAGGAGATTCATCGAAGGCTTCTCCAAGATTGCTGCACCGTTGACCAATATGACTCGAAAGTATCTAGTATTCAGTTGGGGTAAGTTTCAGGAAGAAACTTTTGAGGAATTGAAGAAAATACTCACACAAACTCCAATCCTTGCTCTACCCAATGGTGATGAGGATTTGGTTGTTTGAACTGATGCCTCGCATCGTGGGTTAGGTTGCGTGTTAATACAACGAGGGAAAGTGATAGCCTATGCGTCCAGACAGTTGAAGGTTCATGAGAGTACCTACCCAACACATGACTTAGAGTTAGCAGCAGTAGTGCATGCTCTAATAATATAGAGACACTACCTGTATGAAACTAAGTGTACTATTTACACTGACCATAAGAGTATGAAGTACTTCTTTATGCAGAAAGAGCTGAACATGAGACAGAGAAGATGGTTAGGGTTGATAAAGGACTATGATTGTGATATCAAGTACTACACTGGTAAGGCTAATGTGGTTGCTGATGCACTAAGTCGTAAGAATGAGGAAGTCATTGCAACATTGAAGTCGTATAAGTTATTTGTTAACTCAGACCTCTTTTGGAGAAATCGTCAAGGCGATGTCTGAGGTTCTTGCAGATGAAGGCTATTGAAGAAGGAAAGAATTGTCGGACAACAAGAAGAGCTGATGGAAAACACTCATGGTGTTAAGATAAGGTTTGATCGTATGTGGATTCCACGCTATGGAAATCTTAAAGGTTGAATCTTAGATGAAGCTCACAAGTCGAGATACTTGATTCATCCGGGATCCACCAAGATGTATCGGGATCTTAAGAGAGATTACTGGCAGCCAGGTTTGAAGAATGATGTAGTGGATTATGTTAGTAAGTGCTTAACTTGTTTGCAAGTCAAGGATGAACACCAGAAACCTTATGGGAAGATGCAGCCTTTAGAGATACCTGAATGGAAATGGGAACACATCACCATGGATTTCATAACTAAGCTACCCCGTACAGCTAAACATCATGATACAATTTGGGTGATTGTGGACCGTTTGACGAAAAGTGCTCACTTTCTGCCCATATGAGAAGCCATCTTGTCAGAAGTATTGGAAAATGTGTTCATAAAGAAAGTTGTGGCTAAGCATGGAGTGCCATTTTCGATAGTGTCTGATAGAGATACTCGCTTTACTTCAAGATTCTAGAAGAAGTTCCATGAAGCTATGGGGACAAGATTGAACATCAGTACAGCGTATCATCCTCAAACAGAGGCAGTCAGAAAGGACTATCCAAACCCTTGAGGATATGCTATATGCTTGTGTTTTAGACATTGGAGGAAGTTGGGATGATCATCTTCATATTGCAGAATTCTCTTATAAAAACAGCTACCATTCAAGTAAACGTTGTAGAACTTTTGTATGTTGGGGAGAGATTGGCCAGAAGGAGATTGGAAGCTTCGAAATTGTGCAGGAAACCTTGTCAAGGTTCGATCAAATAAACGAAAGGATGAAAGCTGCTTAAGATCGTCATACGCGGCGACGACCAATCGAGTTTAACTTTGGTTACAACGTGATGCTCAAGGTGTTGCCTTGGAAAGGAATTATCCGTTTCAGATAAAGAGGAAAGTTGAGTCCAAGGTACATTGGACCGTTTAAGATTGTTGATCGTGTGGGTGAAGTGGCTTACAAGCTAGATTTACCCGAGGAGTTATAAAGAATTCTTTCAACCTTTCATGCTTCTCATATGAGAAAATGTCCAGTTGATGACACGTCACATGTGCCATTAGTGAACATTGAGGTTTATAAACAATAAAACTATGTTGAACATCCTATAGAGATAGTCAACCGCAAGGAAAAGCAGCTTCGTTATAAAGGTATCCTTTTGGTGAAAGTGATATGGAAGCATCGTAAGGGATCAGACGCCACTTGGGAAGTTGAAGAAGAGATGCGGAAGTTTTACCCGGGATTGTTTTAAGTAATAGTTCAGTTTCGAGGACAAAACCTCTTTACGGAGGGGAGACTTGTAACATACTGCTTCCAGTTTCGGTTAATAAAATAATAATATGAGTTATTATGAGTTGGGTTAGTGTTGGGTTAAATAAAAATGGGTAATGGACTTGGATTAATAAGGAAAGACCATGTGCTTAAGCCCATGACCCATCATATTTAAACCATATTCCTTCTTTAATTCATTCATTCACCCATTCCATACACCACCCAAAACACACACTTAAACTCTCTCTCTTTCTCTCTTTCTCCAACTGAAATCAAGAAGAAGACCGATCCCGACCCGAGGTAATGATAGATGACCTCTTATGGATCCAAAACCGCTAGATCTAGTTGCGAAATGATGAGACGACACCCTGAACCGTCACCCTAGCTCGGATCCGGACGAAAAACAATGAAATCGGTGTAGAAACACGATTTTCCGGCCACCGCACATTTTTACGGCACGACGACGCCTTAATGGCGGCGCCAAAAAGGCGTCGTACGAGGATAAGGGAATGTCAGAGAAAGTCCTGACATTCTCTGACCTAACCATAGGCGTGTGTTAAGAATTCGCTATTCCAATTCGTGAAGACAATTCGTTAAGAAGGAATAACGAATGAGCTTCATTCGTTAAGTAATTCGTTATGGAAAACTAATGAATAAGCCCTCATTCGTTATGATCATTCATTAAGGCCATTTGCAACGGGAGAGACGAATGAACCTCATTCGTTATAAAGCCATTTGTTAGCCAATCCAAACGAATGAGTCCATTCGTTATGAAGGTTAGTTTGTTAAACATGTCAATTCGTTATAAAAGTAAATTAGTTACTAAGGCCAGTTCGCTATGAAGGTCCATAAGTGGCCATTCGTTATGAAGTAATGAATGAGTCCATTCGTTATGAGCCCTCATTCGTTAAAGAACTGGATAACGAATTAGACTATGTAAGAATGATCGAAAGGACCATAGACTTATAATAAAATAATTAATTACAAAAAGCCCTTGGACTTTATTAATTAGACAAGGATACCTTTAAAGATTGACGAATAATGATTAACTAGCCGATTAACGATCAATGAAGTAAAACCGACTTCGACGCTTAGGATTAAGTAAGCAAAGAATGTGTAGAACGGTATTTAATATTGTGTTAATTAAACAGTTAGTCGTGCACAGCTAAAGAAAGAAATAACCAATAACGGTGAACAAAACAGAACTCATGTGAGTTTCTAGCCCCACTTCCTTGTCATGTTTTCGGGGCTGTGTGCATACTCAATGTGAATGTTAATACGCTTACCTTAAATGGTAAGTGTATGCTATAATGATATATGTGATAGTATGTATAATGTATGATTGAAATCTTATCGGTGCGTGAATGATCGGATATTGCACGTATCGATATGGAAAGTAATATTTAGTATGCCTTGTATGAAATATGTATGTATGAAAGTACGTAATGAAATGAGTGTGTACGAAAGTATGATTATGTAAGAAAGGTATGTATGGTTATAGCACGGATGAGAGGTATGGTTTATGTAGGTAACATACCCTAATATCTGCGAACGTAGGGAACAAACCCTAATAATATCTGCGAATGTAGGGAACAAACGCTTATAATATATGCAAATGTAGGGAACATACCCTAATAATATCCGCGAATGTAGGGAACAGACCCTAATAATATCCGCGAATGTAGGGAACAGACCCTATTAATATGTGCGGAGGTTATAGGGCGAAATGCTCTTTAAAACATACGTATGAATGAAAGAATGAATGTACGTATGTATTTAAGTATGTAAGGAAAGATGAAGGTACGTATCTTCGGATACATATTTACATAAGTATGTGAATGTAATGTATATTGCTTGATTAACTAGAACTCACCCAGCGTAGCTGACTTTTAGTATGTACGCATGTTAATAGACTGAGACAGCTGGTTTGAGAGGGACACATGGCAGGATTGAAGTGGCTGGCATCTGAAGATTTGTCATAATGTTTTGAGTACTATGACTTATGTTATGTTTTAAAAAGACAAGTTATGGATGTTTTTAATGAATGTTTTAAGTTTTATATATTCGCGAAAGTTTTAATTAACTCTGATATTTAGAACTGTGTTTATGAGTAAATCCAACGCTAACGCAGGAAACCTGGACCGGGGCCTTACAACTTGTTTTGAGCAATAAAAAGGTACAATATACAAAAAAGCATACAACTTACATATTTAATTTGACAACAAGAATTATATAAACTAAACTAAGATACATATATCCTACACGTGTGTAGGTTATATGTTTTTCGTGTTTAGGTTATATGTTTTCTTATTCATTGAAAAAATGTGGGTTATATGTTTTTGTGTAGGTTGTATATTTCACATTTAATGCAAATATGTGTAAGATTGTTTTTTGTATTATTCATCACAATGTAACTACGTGTTGGAAGAAATTGGTTTTAAATAGAAATTTTTTTTATGTATGAATAAATTGTATTTGTGTAGGATAAAATTTTCGTGTGTAGGTTATATGTTTTCGTGTGCATGTGTAATTTATTTATGGTGAATTTTGTGTGTATGCTATATGTTTTCTTATTCTTAGAACAAGTGTAGGGTATCTATTTTTGTGTAGGTTGTATCTTTTTTATTGATATTTCATGCAAACATGTGTAAAATAGTTTTTTCTGTTATTTATCACAATGTAACTATATGTTGATGGATATTAATATATTGAGTTGGAAGAAATTGTTTTCTTTATAGAAATAAATTTAAATGTATGAATAAATTGTACCTGTGTAGCATAAAAATTCAAGAGACAAAAAATAAGTTATAAAAATAAATGAATATTTAATATATTTTTAATTATAGTAATTTGATTAGTTATATTAATTGTATAGATAACTATTATGGTTTATTAGTTGTATTAATTGAAGAAAGAGAATACATTTATACTTTCTTAATTTATCTTTAAACTTTTAAAACCTAAAATTAAACTAGTGGCTTATATTCATTTATCGCATTTCTCGCAGTAATATCATTTCTCTCCTAAACCATCCCATATATATATATATATATATATATATAAATATATTATTTTCGAATAAAGAGAACTCACCAACATTCATGTTGACGCTGATTTTAATATGCTTTTCAGGTAAGTGATGGCTTCGAGGAGATATGGAAAAGGGAGTGTTGGAAGTGTCTTTGAATAACGTGGAATCTAGGATTGTAATAAATCTTGCGGTAGCATGTGTAAAACTCTGATCATGTAATAAAAAAATACTTTTATTAAATAAAAGTTAAACTTTTATAATTTTATTTTATTATGATTGGCTATCGGCATCTGTCTCGACCCGAATGACTTAGTTAAAGTCTACCGCTTCCTTGATTAAGGTTTTCAGGGTGTGACAATGCAGTACAATGCCATCTGAATTTTGAAGAACTTGTAGACCCAAAAAGTTGGTCATTTCATCAAGTGAACTCATCTCAAACTTCTTATTCATTACAACTTCAAGTTCCACGCACAAATGATGACTCATGGACCCGAAGATGATATCATCCATGTAAATTTGAACTAGAATGATATCTTTGTTGATTTTCTTGAAGAACAAAGTCTGATAAAATGTTCCTCGCGTATACCCATGTTCTAGCTGATGATCTGTCAAGGTGGCATACCAAGCCCGGGGAGCTTGATGTAAGCCATAAAGTTATTTATCCAATTTATATATAAGATTTGGATATTTTGGATTAGTGAACTTGGGTGGTTGATCCACATATATTTCTTCATTGACTTCTCAGTGTAGAAAAGTCGTCTTGATATCCATATGATAAACAGTAAATCCCATGTATGAGGCGTATATTAAGAAAATGCGAATGGCTTCAAGGCAAGCCACGAGAGCATAAACCTTAGTTTAGTCAAAACCCTCAACCTAACGAAAGCCACAAACCACTAGCCTTTCTTTGTTTCTTACAATAACCCCACTATCATCTTGCTTATTACGAAAAACCCATCTTGTATCAAATGACTTCTTGCCTTCTTGTAACTTAACCATTTTCCAGCCCTTCAACTTGTCAAACTCATTCAACTCTTCATGCATAGCATCAACCCGACTTGGTTCTTGTAACTCCATGTCAATATTTTTTGGCTTTATTTTAAATATAAAACTGGAGTAGAGACATTTGTTTATTTCTCCAATTTGACTTATGGTAGAAACTCCTGCTTTAAGCGGACCGATGGCGTTTTCAATTGGGTGATCATGTTGAATCTTTGTAGGAGCTTGATGACTTGTCACTAAACTACTAACGGGAAGATTTGTGAAGTTGTCATGGATTCCAAACGTGGAAGTGTATTGCCTAGCCGAGGAGCTGTGTGAGTAAGAGGTGCTTGCAACATACTCATTAGGAATTGGGTCAAGGAAAAGGTAACTTCCAGATGTACGACGAATAGGGTCGTTGACATTTGTTGCTTCGACATCAACTATAGGTTGTGCACTCTCTTCAGAAACGTTATGTGAAGAGTCTGTCTCAGGAATCAGATCTTGAACAGATATTAAATATACAGGTGCTTCATCATACATCTTTGATGGATCGATATTCAGCACCGTTGGTTTATTTATTGCAGTAATAGTAACCTCATCAGCACCACATGATAGACCTACAATAACTGCAACAACATCTAGAAACACGTTAAATGGATCAAATAATTCATTGTAATTGAACAACAAGTCAAGGCCGGCTCTTGCACCCATCTTGCATTCCTCTAGCCAGCGCACATCATAAGATTCCAAAATTTGTTTTGTGCCCTTTTTGTAAACTCGGTAAGAAGTGCGTCCAATGTATCAAACTAAACAACAATCATCAGCTTTTGAATCAAACTTTGGGGTCATCTCCAAGTGCAGAAGAGTGCAAGAACATCCAAAAGTGCGAAAATGAGAACCAGTCGGTTTTTGACCATAAACCAACTCGCAGGGTGTCTTCATATGTTATTTGTTGATGAGCACCATGTATTAATTGCTTCAGACCAAAAGAATGAGGGAAATTTTGAGTCACACAACTTTGTGCGAGCTGCTTCAATTAAGGTATGATTTTTTTCTTTCAGCTACTCATTTTGTTGAAGTGTTCTGGCAGCATTGTATTGTCATTGCACCCTTATTTCAGCACAAAAATGATTCAATATCGTGTTCTTAAATTCATTACCATTTTCACAGTATATACCCTTTACCCTCACATTCTTCTGAATCAAGACCATATATATTTTAATTATCTTTGCAGTCTCACTCTTGTTAGACAAAACGAAAACCCAAGTGTAACGTGAGTAATCATTAGTATTAACCAAACAATAAGAGTTACGAGAACTGCTAAGCACATTGACTGGACCAAATAAGTCCATGTGAAGTAGTTGAAGTAAAGGGTCAATAGTGTTAGTTACGTTTACGATGATGTTTTCCTTGAACACAAGCAAGTCATATCTCAGTAGTTATAAAATCCTTGATTGCAAGGAGCGAACAATGTTGTTTTTAGCAAGATGGTTTAAATTTTTAACATTGGCAAGATCTAGAAGACGATGCTATAACATGGCATTATGTTCTGACACTTTTGAAAACAAGCAAGTAATTTATTCAGGAACATTTTGATTCATGTCTACCACGTATAAATTATCTTTTCTTTATGATCGAACAAGAACCCCGCCATCTGTTATGACAATGCCTGGATTTAAAATAAGGCAATCTTTATTTGTTAAAAAATAGAATAGCAAAATATGACCTTTACGTTTGAATGTTTTTTCAATGGACACCCTTTAGCAAATGGTTAGAACACATATTTAATGTTTCAAATCTCATTCACGTTACATCGTTTGTCACTAACAGAGTTAAGTTTTTTTGTTAAATCTGGTCATGTGCCACACATATGTGGGTAGTATTGTAATTTTACTATATATTTAATAATTAAAACTAAAAAATAAAATGTATATAACTCTATCTTAATCCACATTCTCAACCACGACTTTCAAGTTCAAGCCCACCACAACTACCATTGTTCAGATCCAACACCACAACCACAGTTGCCGGAATCACCTAATTATCCCTCTCTTTTCTCTCTTTCTCTCTCTACACTACCGGCATAACCAGAACCCTACCACCACATCAGACCCGCTAAAAACCCCAACCGTCTGTGACAGCCATTACCACCCCGTCGTTAAAACTCGGAATATAGACTTTCTATAACTAATCTACTTTCACTACTCAATTCTTGATTTATGGTACTGCTCAAAAGCCGTCACGAGTCAAACTCGGTCTTGCGAAAACAAAGATTGGCTCAAGAAATGCACACGTACTGCATTTTTGGTTATTTTTGTTAGGAACCTTAGAATATCAGATCTGATTTTCCTTTCTTTTTTAGAACGAAGAAACCCTAGATCTTTTAATACTGTGATGTTGCGGGGTTCCGGAAAGCCATCTATTTTGCTGAACCACTTTTGCATCGCTCATCGCTGTTTTATATGACTATGGTGCTTCGCTGGAGAAGAAGAAAGAAAACAATGGAGTTTTCATGAATTTAGAGAGAGAGAGAGATATGCTTGATTTTTGAAATGGCGGCGGTGGCCGGCTTTAGTATGTGATAAGGGTTGTAGATGTTTTTCTAATCGGAAGGGTTGGAGATCTTGAATATTACAATTGTGGCATCATGAGTTATCATCGGATCCAAGATGGGCTTTGTTTCCATCTTTTCCGATGAAGTTGGGACCAGTATCTCAAATCCTAAAAATTAAAATTAGGGTTTACGAATAAATTAGGTTGTAGAGAAAGAGAGAACGACGGTGGGGTAGGAATCGTGGATGTGAGAGAGAGAGAGAGAGAGAGAGAGAGAGAGAAGAGAGAAAAAAGAGAGTAAAAAGATTTTTTTTATATATAATTTTTTATTTGTTAAATAAAGTTATCTAATGACCAAAATACCCTCCACATGACCAGATTTAATGGAAAAATTGACGGGGTATGATTTATGTGATTTCTTTTGCTAAAGAACGTGCACTGAAAAAAACATTCCAAAAAAGGATGGCTTTTGCTATTCTATCTTTGTAAAATGAGTTGAAAAGCCTTTTATCATAAATATAGGAAACACCCAATAGACTGTGTTTCAACTCAGGGACATAATTCACATTTTAAACTGTTAATCATTACTTATGGTACCCTTTTGAGTGATCTTTGCCTTTTCTCCTCCCGCAAAGGACACATCATCTCCATTAATGGATTGAATGCCAGATAACTGAGAGACGTCTCTTGTCACGTGCCTGGAACAACCATTATCAACATACCAGGGTCTTATGATATTACTCCATAGTTGTTCCTGCACAATGCGCGGGATCAGTTAGATTTGGGTACCTAGTCAAGTGTAAGACTGGGTAAACTGATTTGTCTACACATTGCACTTGTTGCCATGTCATATCTTCCTTGATATCAAATATTGTACAAGGAGTTACGTAAAAGTTTTTCGGTAACTGGTCTGTTGGAGATTTAAACAACCATCTATAGTTGGGGTTAAGAACTTTGTGACTAACACAAATGGGTGTTTGACGTCGGCTTTTGGAACCGATATGCATTTGGATTTTGGTCCATTGGCCAACTTCAACCACTATTTCGTTTTTGGGGCGGAACCTGGCCTCTTGCCAGGTTTATTTTCTATAGCTGGCTTATTTTGTGTAAATGCCTGACTTGTAGATTTACGGGCATTCCAGTCACCCTCTGAGGAGTTTTCCTTGGCGGGTTTTCTATGAAATTGATTTTGAAACCTGTACCTAGACATACTCCTTTGTCCTCGTCCATAAGAGGGAACATATGGATGATATGGACAATTTCTGGCTATGTGACCAGGAGTTCCATAATTATAACAAGTTTTCTTCTTCAAATAGAAACCGTTATGGTCAACTCCTGGACTTGATGATTTATGGGACTTGAAAATTTTCTGTTAACCTGTTTAGTTTTATTGGCATAACCTCAAGAACAAGCACAAGAAGCACCTTCTTTTACAACCATTGGTGCCTTATAGTTACCAGTTTCAGATGGTTTTAAAACATTAACATTTACAAAATCATTATCAAAGCAGAAATAGAAGGTTCAAGCACTCAGTTTTTGGTCTTAAAAGGAGAGCCCACATAAACATCAGTTTTAGCACAACCAGAAAACAAATCATTCTTAACTTAATTATTCAAAACACACAAGTCTCCACATCCTCTGACCAATCATCGATTATTGCTTCATCGGCACGTGAAGTAGAGGGGTTAGTATCACCCTTTTTACTAAACACAGGCTCAATGGATTTGAGTGAGCCTTTTCCCATAGTTTTTTTCTGCTTTCTTACCGTACTAAGTATATTGTTCCCTCTTCCCTTCCTCTTTTGTAATAGGAAGAGATGAATAATTATCATTGAATGGAGGGGGAACCTAATTAAATCCTAGGCCCATACCCTATTTATATTTGTGTATTTAAATTGATGCTAAATCATGTTTTCAACTACTACACTAGTATGTCAAATTCTTTAAAATTGAATTCAGTTTTCTCAAAGTTTGTGTTTCTTTTGCCTCTTTCTATTTTTGACGCATCTAGCTCAACAGTTTAATTTAGCTATCTTATTTTTGGCGTCAAGATAAATACAACCTTGCCTACTTAGATCTTATTTATTTAGCAACATTTTTTGACTGGGAATTTATTTTCTCTGTATATAGTTTTTCATTTGCCTTAAATGTGTTGTTAGCACATTTAACATCTTTCTTCTTCCTAAGAAGATTATCATAATGAATTATACTTATACTAACTTTATCAATGCAGATTTGAGATCATAGTTTAGAATTTACCTACTTTGAGCTAGGGGTGGGATATACCATAAATGCGAGCTGAAGCTCTTTCACCTTCTCTTCTGTTTGATGCTCCTCTTCAACTGTATCAACCGAGCCAAGTTAACCAACTCTTTTCCCATGTTCAATGCCTTCATCTGCTCCTCCCATTCAAACTGCTTAGCTACCTTAGCTTTCTCATTGCTGAACCCAGCTACTCTCATCTGCCCAACTGGAATTAGACCCCTCTCCTTGTTAGGATCTTTAGTAGGGTTGGTGCATTCACGAGCAAAGTGACCCGGCCCATGGCAGTTGTAGCATCTGAGTTTTCCCTCGTCAAAACCCACTTTCCTGCCATTTGTGAAAGCCTAGTTGTTTCTAGCAGTGTTCTTTGTAAAGTTATTTTCCTTGAATACCCCACAGCTATTTTCCATGAGATTTCGATCTCTTCAGCATCTTCAGGATGAATCTAATCCAACTTAGCAAACATGACTGGTAGAACAATATCACCAACAAGAAAGGCGTTATAGCATTTCATGAAACATGCTATCAGGGTAATGCTCTACTCAGTTTCCGTAGAGATAGTGGGAGCCTGAGGAGGTAGCTTGGCATTTAGGCATGATGAAGGTGTGGATTCATTCTTCGGAGAGGGTTTGGGTGGATTACTTGAGTGGTAGACAAGAGCGGTGGACTGGTTCAATGTGTATTTGAACATAGCAAACCCATCTTGAGCTAAAAAAGCATTAATAGTGGATGAATTCATGCCAACAGTATTGTAGGAGCTATCATGATTGATAGCACGCTGCTTGCCATCAATTCATAGGAGTTGATCACAGCCTTCATCTAATTTATTATCAACCTATCCAGATCCTTAGTCTTTTTAATCACAAGAACACTAATATCCCATCTTTGAGGGAGTGAGTTCAGGAGTTTCTTGTTGACTTCCAAAAGAGTTAACTCAATTTTTGCATATTTCATTCGAGTCACAAGCTTTGTGAGTCTTTGGAGTTGAGCATGAAGTGATTCATCTGGGATGTGGTTAAACATGTTGAACTCTTGACGTGGCAGATCCCTCTTACTTTGTTGCATGTCTTCATTGCCCTCAAACAAATCAATGAGATCCCCTCACAGAGCCTTAGGTGACTTGATTTCCCTAAAACCTAGAGCAAAGTTAGGGGCCAAAGCTAGTGTAAGTGTAGATAGGGCCCTCTTATCATCAACCTTATCAAAGTATGCATCTATGAGTAATTCTACTAGGTTAGGAGCCATAGTCTTTTCATCATTATCTAACTCACAAAGGAAGATAGGTGGACCCCTAAGAATGCTTCTCCAAGTCATGTAGTTCTTCATTCTCATATACTTCTCAAATCGAAATTTCCATTCATCAAAACCCTCAGCATTCAACAAGCAAGGAATACGAGCTGCGGTTCCCATCATAGAGTCGAGCTCCTAATGGATATTAGTGGAGCCATTGTTATCCTCTGATTCCATCATAATATAATACTCAAACTGAACTGAGAACCAAAACTATTATCAAAAACCTTGTAACGAGAACCCTAGTAACCGAGAGCTGATAATGGCTGAGAACCTGTTGTGACCGAGAACCTAAGTAGCCAAAAACTCGTTTTGGCCGAGAACCCAAGTGGTCGAAAACTCCTTTTGGCCGAGAACTAAGATCACCGAGAACCTTGTAGTCGGGAATCGGCTTAGACCGAGAACTATCAGCAGATTGTACTGAAGACCTTCAACATGAAATACATTATCAAATGAGACTTTCCCATTTGTTAAGATTCATTTTCCAACAATTTTTCCACCTTTTTCATCACTCCCAAAAGCTACAGGACCTTCATACTTTTCTTCATAATTGACAAGAGATCTCTTGTCACAAGTCATGTGCCTAGAACAACCACTGTTGTTCCAGTCTCCTTTTCAGCAATAGCCATCAAAGCAACATTTGCTCTTGAGATGTCTTCTTCATGATTACTCCAATCAAAATCACCATCTTGTTGTGCAACTAAAGCTACATTTCCCTGATTCCTTGGTTGATTTTGGTTGGTTCTTTTTGAGTTGGTTGGAGCTGTTTGAAGGTTTTGGTTGTTTTGGTTGGTTCTCTGAAAGTTTTGATTTTGGGCACAACCTGTTGATTTGAGGTTGTTGGAAATTGTTGAAGTTGGGATTATAGTTGTTGAAGTTGTTTGGATTATTGTTGTATCTTGGCTGATTTAGTTGATATTGATGCTGGTTTCTTGGTTGTTGATACTGGTACTGATTCATCTGAAAGTTTCTTGGCAGATTTCACTCTCTTGCAAAATGTCCAGGCTGTTGGCAGTTGTAGCAAATTGCCTTTGATTTGTCAAACCCAATCCTTTCATTAGGACTAGACGCTAGTGACCTCCCAGTCCTATTAAACAACCTTTTACTTCTTAATCCCAACATGGCAGCTTGCCATTTCAAATCCATATCCTCCAAATCATCTGCATCAATCTGCTCTAAGTCATCCTGGATCACACTGGTATGAATCAAGTTCTTTGCCACAAAAGCATTATATGATTCAGTGAACATTGAAAACAAAGCATGTGCTTCACTCCCTTGACCATTGCTTCCTCCAGCATAAGGTGTGTGTACATTTGCCATAGAGGCTGAGTCATTGTCTTCCAAGAGTTGGACATTGAACCATGACTGGTTTCCATGGTGACTTTTGCTTCCTCCAACAAAAGCTTTAGGTGTATCAACACCTTGTTCAGTTGGTTCTTCAAAAATGGGAATATGTTGTTTCTTTTTGGTTGACAAGTTTCCCATGGGTGCAATGAGGGCATTGGACACCTGAAAACAAGGTTTCTCTTCTTTGATCATTACATTTTCAATCATCTCTATTTCAGCAGCTTGAAGAAAGCAAATTACATCATCTAACTTAAGTGTTTCAAAGTTGGGCTTTTGCATGATGAATTTGCTTGTTGTGTACCACTCTTTGGGCATAGAGTTTAGCAGCTTTGTGGTCAAAACAAACTCGGTCATCACATAGTCAGTAGTCCTCAGCTCATTCACAATGGCTAGAAATCTCTCTAGGATTGACTTTAATCTTTCTCCTTCTTTGTACTTGAACCTTTCTAGCTGTTGTTTGAGTCTTTGTTTCTTAATGTTTTTCAGCTCAGTGTTACCTTCATACATCTCAAGGATTGCATCATACATAGTCTTAGCTGTAGTGTGATGTGCAACTTGGTTAAAATCTCCCAAGACAGTCCTAGCTTGATCATAGCTAAGGCCATATCGTCCACTTTCCTCATCCTTTCTCGTACAACAGCAGTTGCATTTGCACCATCAGTATCTTGAGGGCCGTTTTTGATTGAATTCCACATGTCAACATCATTGTAACACACGGAAGCCTCAAATAATACCTTCCATCTGGTAAAGTTCTCATGTCCATAAAGTCTAGGAATCTTATTAGTAGAAACCTCTTGTTCTTCGTAACCAGAAATTTTTGAAAAGCATAATCAGTTAATTAGTAAAAACAAATTTTGAAAATAATCAGATCTGAGAACCGGATCTTCAGATCTGATTTATTTGGTTCGATTAGAGCAAGATTAAGTAGTAAAGATAAAAAATTTCAACAAAATAAGTAAAAGAAGACACCGGTAATATGTAGATCTGGACGTAAATGAAGAACAGAGCAGCTGATGTCACTCTTCAATGAAACAGTGTTCTGCTTACGTCATTGTTCTTCTTCAGATCTTCAATCAGCAACAAATTCTTTACCCAAATCAGCAACTAACAAGTCACTCACAATCACAATCAAGTCATAACTCACACAAAAAATGTGTCGACAATCACCTAACTTTGTTTGTAGGTTCCCAGCCGGATCTACACGGAAGTATCTCTTACTACGTAGGTGCGGAATCCCTACGTAAGACGATACGAGCGTAAGATGTAAACTACGTTAACACTGAATACGAACACACGTTACAATACTCAAAAGACACGTTGTATTGCAACACTTTAACACGTGACATTCAATCACAATTACACGTACTGGAATCTCCTCTCAATACAAGCCGTAACATAGGTATATAAAGACTTCGACAACTTCGCCTAACAGACTAGGCGAAGTTGTCATTAACTTCGCTTGTCCACAAGTTCGCTTATATCAGGCGAACTTGTGAGACAATCTATCTAAACCAAAACAAAACAAACTAACACGATTACAGACACTAGATACTGAACTACTGACATAATGCACCAACAGACTCCCCCTTGGCAGTAGCTTCATATCTCTATCTTTACTCACTTGTCTTGTAATACAAAAATCTCGAGTCAACCATTTTCAAGCATGAACACCTTCTCTGACACAAACGGAAACTACTCTCTGATATTTCTTGGCTTCATCTTTCCATGCAGGAATATAGAATATCTTTTTCTCGTCTAGCACCTGCATGTCAGCTTGAGACAGATTTACCAAGTGCATAGGGTCATACACTCTCAGCACCTCTTGTTCATCTTCATCCTCCATAACCGCTTCAGCTTTTTGACTATCAACATACCACCATTTCAGATTCTTTAAGACATCCTTGGGCATTTGTTTCATCGGCACTTCTTCTAAACACCGGATAGGCTTATACTTCATTACCATCCAAGGTTTGCCATCAGCTCTCATTCCTCTGTCTTTATCTTCAACAAGCTTCCCTTTCTGCGCTTTAACAACTGGAACTTTCTCTCTTTTATACATTCTTTCCACACGATCTTCCCAATAATCCTAGCCACATTATCATCACTCCTGTTTATCAACCCCAACTTGGCCAAATCCTTCACCTCACATTCAGGTAAGGTATTCAATGATCTCAACAACCTCTTAAAGTACTGAATCCCATCAAAGCGTTTAATCACAAATAGCCTCAACCGCTCATCATATAACCAGCATATAATACCTTTTTTTGATTCAGCATACCCTTTGATATTATAACTCTTTTTAAACATAGTTGGAACCGCTGGCTTCTTTGTCTTTACGAACCATTGAGCGTAGCCTTCTTTCCATCTTGGCTGCTCTTCCCATTCAGTCTCATCACTTCCCATATCTTGACCCACATTTGACTTATCAACATCTGGAATTTCATGTTCTACATTATCCTCCACAATCTCTCCCTCTTCAATCTCACTTTCAATCACAATCTCGGCTCCTATCTTCTCAATCTCTTCAACCGGTAACACATCGTCGTCACCTACAATATCGTCATCCAACATCTCCTCATCATCCACTACCACCACATCACCACCCCCTGATCCACCTGTTACACCAGTTGACTCCCCCTAAGATGTGGAAGTCCCAAAAGTATGTTCAGTTCTTGGCAACTCACCACCTGCACCTTTCGATGCATTGGGATCATCGTCTCGATCATTTCTCTTCTTCCGCCTCAACTCATCGCCCTTGCAGCTCGTCTCCCCCTGAGATGCTAAGAACTGTTTTAAAGCATCAAAAAGTTTACCGTGCTCAACCAGGAGGGACGACTGAATCTGATTTTCTGCAACAAGGCGCTGGATAGCGTGAGTCTGGATCAAGTTGATTCTTGACTGTTCTTCCACGATCCTTTCAATAGTTTCTATCCTTTCTGAGTCAGATAAAGTTGCATCAAAATCAAACCTCATATGAGAAATGTCTTGAGCATAAGGTGGAGGGATTCCCAAGGTAGCCGGAACATCAGACACAGGCTAAAAAGTAACCGCAGGTGGTATTGTATCAGATAAACCCGCGGTGGCAACCAAAGTCGACTCAACAAATCTTGCCACAACCTCCGATGGAGTAAGAGTAGGAGGTGGCAAGCAAACAATTTCTGGAGTCGAAAGCTGAAAAGTAGTGGGTGGAATGCCAAAGGAAGATGATGTAGTTATCACGGGAACACCCGAGGTGATCGGTCCTGACACAGTCATCGATGCAGGGACCATAGTCATACCAGATAAGGCGGGTGGAGAGAAACGAACCACCCTCGAACTTTCACCAGCTCCCGAGCCTTCACCCGTTCCGACCCTTTTCGATCGACGAATCAACCGATCTAACTCCTCCTCAAAGTCCGATTCACTGTCATCCGTGTCTTTCTTTCGTTTTTCATGAATTCTTTCTTGGGCGACCAAAACCTGTCTTGCTTCAGCAATATCATCAGCTGAGGAGTCAGAGTCGGTTCTCTCAGAATCAGCTACAGACGTAGCTACCATCGACACATCAACACCAGAAACCTCCGCTACTGAGACCTGAATCTCTGCCTCAGGATCAACTCGCTCCATATCAAAGAACCCTTGGCCACCAAAAGCAGCTTCAAGGTCTACCTGTTCCTCCGGTGCCACAACAGGAGCAGCAGGCAATGCTTGCTGTACCACAGGTGGTGGTTGAGAAACAACTGCCTGTTGCGGTGCCAGATCCCAAAACTCGTCTCCACGAGGAGCAACATATGCCGGGTTTATCAAATAACCAAATAACAGAGTATGTCGTGGACGAAGCTCTGGTTTACTTCGAGCACTCGACGATCTGCATTGTGAGAATATCCTCTTGCTGACACTCTCTACATATCGAATTGGACGGCGCTGAGGTAGCGTAGGAGCCAAATGATTCAAGATCATTTGTAAGAATCTTGGATACATCAAGAATCTTTCACGAGCTACCGCACGTCTCTGACGATCTATTTCATAAAACACCATCTGACTGAAGCTGTAAGGCTTATTGTAAGTCAGTGCTGTCATAGCCGATTGCATCGTTGCACCCATACCGTCCGTACCAGCCTTACGACCCGACATGCACACGATCATCAGATGCATGAGAAAACGCCATTGATCCAACAAAAATCCCTTACGCCTCTGGTGTCACCCAATGGACCGGAATAGCCCATTCGTAAAAATGCACCATCTCTGAATGGAGCAGTAAAGTCTGTAAGATCATCTCTAGTTTCATTCCCAAACTGCAAGGTGACCCTTATCTCTTCATATGAGAACTGCACCTCCTGATTGTTAACTTTGGCGCGCATGACTGGGGGCTCGACTCTACAATCATATTCTACCGTTTGCCAGAAGTCTTCAATGTTCGGCAGAGAAATGGGCAGAGTTTAGTAATATCATGAAAGATACGCGAGCGAATAAGGAAAGAGATGATCTCGCGATAATCATCAACACCGCTAGCATCCGGATCCAGCGTGATGTACATATTGTGACCCGGAAAGAATTGACGGTTGTTATCACCACCTTCGTCACCACCAGCACCACCAGCTCCTGCTACAGCTGCCATATCTGCACAACAAACGGTCTAAGTTAGAAAATCGTAAAAGCAAATCATAACTTCGCCTATTACCATGAGCGAAGTTAAGATAACTTCTAGTGAGCAGGCGAAGTTAGACAAATGGCGAAGTTGAGTACAACTTCGCCTTTACAATAACATCGCTTAAAACAGTAGGCTAAGTTAAGTATTAGGCGAAGTTGGGGATAACTTCGCCTAACCCTTAACTACTTCGCTCCTAAATAATTAACCAATCAAAGGAGCAGGCGAAGTTATGCCTAAGGCGAAGTTAAGAACAACTTCGCCTAAAGATAACTTCGCCTGAATATGAAGCGGCATCAAACAGACGACCGATCAGAGTTTTTAAAGGAAATTTTGTGATTAACAACATAAAAGGATGATACTTTAGAGATTAGACGATCAAACTAGTTACGAACACTTAGAAAGAGTTTGGTTAGTGGGTGTTTAAAGGTTTGCATGAACGAGGTCACAAACCGGACCGAAACGACATCTGATTAACATCATTGACACGAATTATAAGTCATCCCGACCCTACACACCTTTAACACGGATTAAAATTGAGAAAAAGAACAATGTTTGATTCGAGAGGTAACTTCGCCGAGGGTTAAAGTGATAAGTTCGCTGTGGGTTTGAAAAATGTAAAGTGTTTGACCAAAAAAAAACTCTTTATATACGGTGTAAATTATACAGGCGAAGTTAGGGTTAACTTCGCTTACCCCTTAACTTCGCCAGTTAACAAGTTTGCCTCTTATACAACTTCGCTTAGTATTAAAATTTACACAACAGTCCCTTATAAATTTGAACATTATGCAATTGTCTTTTAAAACTTCCTTTAAAGATTTAAATGTTACGATCAAAGACCAAGTAACCAAGTTTTAAACCATAAAACGACAAATGCAAGAAAATTTTAGAAATAACGTACACGGGATCAAATTTCAGTCTTGACAGGGACAAGCATGTTTTAGAAAAGATCCGAACATGAATCATACTAATTAAGTGACGATCACATAGATCCATGTTCAGCGGTATTATGACATAAAGAAACAGGTTGTAAGCAGGTAAACAACTTAGTATGGTTTTCATCACTTCTGTGATACGGATTAGGTTCAATTAAGCTTAAAATTTAAATGGACAACACATCAGAGATTGTGATGCCTCCTATCTATTCTCAAAGCTTATTTGACTTTCCCCAGGTCACCCCGAGTTGACCTCGACCCGTAGTGTCTGATCAAACAGTAAGTACATGTTGATCTTTAGAGTCTTTTTCCCGTTCTCTTTCTTGCCTCTTGATTGACAATGATAACACAATAGGCTTCAGAAGGCTTAACATAAATTATTTTTTTTATTATTTTTTTTGATATTATTTTTTTTAATAATAAAGTTTTAC
The DNA here is from genome assembly GCF_021521415.1 of Bidens hawaiensis. Lineage (NCBI taxonomy): Eukaryota > Viridiplantae > Streptophyta > Magnoliopsida > Asterales > Asteraceae > Bidens > Bidens hawaiensis. The sequence continues at coordinate 436,731 of NW_027492826.1, forward strand.
ATATCTTCAAACAGTAGACTACTGCAAGTCCCGAATCTGGATCACTGCAGGTACTTGACACACTATCTTCTCGGACATCAGAACACTCACGGGCTCGTGTGGGACTGGGTAATCGCTTTTCTGCCTGTCATTCGGAAAGATGTATATGGAGACATACACTATGAATGAGTCTCCACTTTAAATCGAGAAGATTTAGTTAGTATCACTTCTACTTTTACGCACCATAAAAAGCTACCATAACATAAAATGACTGTTCTAGAGTCTTTTAGGCCTAATAACTTCACTAGTTAAGCACACGGAATTAGTTTGTGTATCACTTTCCAAGGTTGGATCAATTTTCTTAGAAACATTGTATTGAAACTTCTTATGAAGTTATAGACTTGAAAAATTATATCATCTCCCCCAAAAAAAATTTTAAATTCTATCGCCCCGATCAAATCAAAGTCTTCAGGTAAACGGCTATCCTGAAGATCCAATGGATCAGCTGGACCGACCACATACTAATATGCGTCCTTCTAACTAAGTATGAACGACTACTTTTCAGCGAAAGAATAAAACCACATCATAAACCGCCCCGATCACTTTCAGTCATCTGGTTAATGGCTATCCTCATAATCTACTAGTAGAAGTAAGGATCAAACATATCCGAAGATGTATCCTTCAAACTGAAGCAACCGACATAATTCTAAGCGATAGTGATGGTTTTTTTTTTTTTTTTATTCAATAGAAACGAGAAACACGGTTACTCGGGATTGATCATCCCATTAAACTTAATAAGATTTTGAAAACGAGTTCGGTCAAACGCTTTAGTAAAAAGATCGGTGAAATTATCTAACGAATCAACCTTTTCTAGCACAACTAATTTCTTCTCAGCACAATCCTGTATAAAATGATGACGAATGTCAATGTGTTTGGTTTTGCTGTGTTTGATGGGATTGTTAGTTACTGAGATTGCAGCAGTGTTATCAATGCAAATAAGAGTTCGAGTGAAATTCAGACCGTAATCGCGCAATTGCTGTTGTATCCAAAGAACCTGGGAGCAGCAGTTTGATGCTGCCATGTACTCTGCTTCACAGGTGGAAATGGCTACTGAGGTCTGCTTCTTGCACTGCCATGACACCAATCTTCCTCCCAGAAACTGGCATCCACCGGTTGTCGACTTCCTGTTCTGATTGCAACCTCCATAGTCAGAGTCTGTGTAAGCAACCAAGTCCAGGTCTCCCCCTTTCGTGTACCACAAACCCAGCTTAGGCTTGCCTTTGAGATACCGCAATATCCTCTTCACTCCCTTCAAGTGAGATTCCTTCGGGCTTGCCTGAAATCGAGCACAAAGACAAACTGCAAAAATACTATCAGGTCTAGATGCAGTTAAATACATTAAAGAACCTATGATTGCTCGATATTGGGTGGGGTCCACGTCTTCATTACTGTTCGAATCAGCACCCAGTTTGTGAATGACGCAAACGGAGTAACAAATGGAGTGTTGTCCTCCATCTTGAAGCGTTTGAGAACGTCTTGGACATATTTAGTTTGATGGATGAACATCCCATCTTTCTTCTGATCAACCTGCAATCCTAAAAAAAAAAGTTAATTCACCCATTGCACTCATTTCAAACCTCTTTTTCATGACTTCTTCAAACTCCTGACACATGACGACTTTTGATGCAGCAAATATGATGTCGTCCACGTAGACTTGAACTAGTAGAAAATCTCGCCCTTTTCTCTTGACAAACAGCGTGCTGTCGATCTTTCCTCTTTCGAACCCATTCTCAAGTAAGTAATCTGATAAGGTTGCGTACCAGGCACGAGGGGCCTGATGTAGTCCATATAGCGCTTTATTCAGCTTGTACACATGATCAGGAAAGTCAGGGTCAGGAAAACTCGGAGGCTGTTCAACGTATACTACCTCATTGACTTTGCCATTAAGAAAAGCACTTTTCACGTCAAATTGGAACACCTTCATTTCATTGTGTGCAGCAAATGCCAAAAATAGTCGAATCGCTTCCAATATTGCCACAGGAGCAAACACTTCATTGTAGTCGATTCCTTCTTGCTGATTGAACCCTTTCACTACCAGCCTCTCCTTGTTCATTATGATTATCCCTTTCTCATCTCTCTTACATTTGAAAACCCATTTGGTGCCAATAGCATGCACATTCTTCGGTTTTGCAACTAATTTCCACACTTCCATCTTCTCGAACTGGGCTAACTCTTCTTGCATGGCTTCGACCCACGAGCTGTCCTTTAGAGCCATTTGATAGTTCTTTGGTTCAATCTGGCTGATGAAGCAGGTGTATAAGCATTCATTAATGATACCCGTTTCTTTAATGCTTGCGTAAACACAAGTGTGCTCATTCAAGCTTCGTCTAGTTTGTACACCGTCAGACAGATCACCTATCACGTTCTCCAAAGGGTGATTTTTGTGAACTCCAGTAGTCGGAACCGTACTAACTTCCAGATTGTTTTCCAAGTTCGAAGAGAGTTCATCAATGGGTGATTGTTGTTGAGAATGAAATGGGTTGTAAAATTCTTCCTCGGTAGTGGCAGCAGGAGTATCAACAGCACTTGACGAGGAAGGTTGACTTTCATCGTATCTCGGACGTTTCACAATATTTTCTTCCTCATCATACAGAATCTGTGTAGCAATTTTCTCATCAACTTCTGCAAAATCCAAATAAGGCATTATATAAAGATTTGAACAGTTTATCATAGTCGAAAGCTTCAGCGAGTCCCGTGCTAGGCTTTGGTGATTTGTAACTTGTAATGTCCGTGTTACATACCACCTCAACCTTGCCGTTCGATAAATTAAAGACTCTTCTGTTGGGTGTACCAACAACATATCCGACTAAAATACCTTCGTCGGCTTTCTCACCAAATTTTGAGTTTTTCTTTAATATCGTACATGGGGACCCGAATGGTTCGAGACCATTCAAGTTTGGCTTTCTACCATGCATAAGTTCATAACAAGTTTTATTCAATCTTTTAATAGTTAAAACACGATTAAGGATATAACAGGCTGTGGCAACGGCTTCAGCCCAGAACACCACGGGAAGTTTAGCATCAGCCAACATGGTTCTGGCTCCTTCAATTAGCGTTCTATTCTTCCTCTCAGCCGCCACATTTTGTTGCGGAGTGTACGGGGCGCTGTACTGATGGTCTATCCCTTTTTGTAAGCAGAACATCTCCATCTGGTAGTTCTTGAAATCTGTCCCATTATCACTCCTGATGTACTTAACCTTTCTCCCAACAATTTTTTCAACCTTGGTAATCAAGTTAATCACCAACTGAACCGTCTCATCTTTTGCCTTCAGAAAATATACCCTAGAGTATCGAGAGTAATCATCGGTTACTACCAAGCAGTATGAAGTTCCACCTAGACTCTTTACATTCATGGGACCAAAGAGATCCATGTGAAGTAGGTCTAGTGTACTGACGATTGAGTTAACCTTCTTGGAGTGATGAGGTTTCTTGTGTTGCTTTCCCTTCTTGCACGACAAGCATTGATCTTCAAAGTTAAAATTCTTCAAGGGAACACCCAGCACCAGGCCATTCTTGACAATGTAATTCATTTTGCGAAGATGTATATGCCCCATTCTTCGATGCCATAATTCTGACTCAGATTCAGTTACCTTGGACAAAAGACATGATTCTTCAGTTGTCATCTCAGTTGACCTCATATCCATTACATACGTGTTCTTTTCTCTTGGAGCTCTCATCACCACCCATGCCTCTGGTATCTTAAAACCAGGATAAAGGACGATTGCCTCGTTTTTAGTAAAATGCACCGTGTAGTCTTTATCACAAATCTGAGATACACTCAACAAGTTATGCTTCAATTCTTCAACAAAGTTCACCTTCTCTAACTTCATTTTACCATTTGTCACAGTTCCAATACCAGTAATTCTACCGCCACTCTCTCCAGCAAAACTTACCCTACCTCCTTGAACAGGTTTCCATTCGTGTAACAAATTCTTGTTACAAGTCATGTGCCGGGAACAGCCACTATCCACAACCCATAGATTATTTACAATCCTGTTCAACTATTCTTGCACAGTTAAAGAAAAGATTAAAATCTGGGACCCAAGACCTATTGGTCTTGGGTCGATTAAATCTGTTAAACGGCATCCCATACTTTGGTTGTCAAAAGTTATTTTGAGAATGATTTCTGTAAGTCTTAAAAGGAAACCTTCTTGAGGATTGACTATGAGGCCTACCAAAGCTTAGTGAATTAACCGAATTATGATGGTAGGTTTGGTTGTTAACTGGGAAAAACTGAGATTGATATCTTTGAAATCTTGGTTTAGTCCAATGTCTGAACTTTGGTGAGTTAGCATTCTTACTATTATTGTACTTACTATTCGTTTTATTCTCAGTTTTCGGAGGCCTCATACCTCTGAATCTCTGATTTAGAGGACAATCAGCAATCAGGTGTCCTATTTGATTGCATCTGAAACAACTCCTGTGTTAAACTTTCGTCTCAACAGTTGTTTCAGATGTTTAGGTTGCATTACTATTCGTTTGTCTAACATATGGTGGGACAAACGGGTTTAGGGGAGAATTCTTTTCAGTCGGCTTATATTCCTCCCCACGTTTTAGTAACACTACCTCTTCTTTTATCTCACTAGATTCGAATGTCTTGTCCGAATTTGATGAGACAGAGCTAGGAACAGAAATCTTAACATTCGAAACAGGCTTACTCGTTTTGCTTTTACTAACTTCGGGTTCTTTAATCGAAACTTTGACAGGAACTGTCTGACTAATCTCAACATCAACAGATTTCTGATTACTAGGATCATACGTATAGTTATGGTTATATGGTGGTGGAACTTCAGAAAATCCAATTCCCCCTTTGTTAACTGGGGAACGTTGAACACTTATGATGTGATCAAGCATTGCTGAGGAATTTTTAAACTGTTCAATTTTTCTGTTTAATTCCACCACTTTTACCTGGTAATCAGCTATCTGTTTATCCCTTTCAGCAATTAGTTTGGTTTTTTCCTCTAACACTTCATAACTAAGATCAATTACTTGTATTTTATCAGCTAGACTGGCTTTAAGACTTCTGATATTTTTTCACTAGCTTTTATTTTTACCGAGTAACTGTTTTCTCTAGTTTTAGTGTAATGATGATCTTCTTTTAACGTATTAAATTGAGCGTCCAAACTAACAAACTGATCAGTTACTGTTTTCAATTGTTCAGACAGATTTTCACATTGCATACATTGAAGTTCAAAACTTAACTCAGAGAGCTGATCGTTCACTTCTGCCATATAAGCTTGATTTTCTCCCGTCTCTTTCTCACTTCCTGCAGTTTCGATGTTCACCAAATTTGCCTGTTCGAAGACTTCCTCAACCTGTAGCTTCAAGTTGTACCCACCATTGTGTCTAGATACCATAGCCCTATTCTCACTACCTCCCCCATTCTGTTGTGCAGGCCTGTTCTGACTACGTTCGACTCTCTCATTTGTACATTCCTTGGCAAAGTGACCATTTTGTTGATAGTTGTAACATCTAACCTTTGATTTGTCAAACCCTGGTCTATCTCCAACGAACTTTCTACCTGTTTTCTTCATGAATCTCTTAACCCTTCTTACTATCATAGCCATCAGTTACTGCAGATCCATCTCTTCTAGATCATCAGCATCTATCTGATCATAGTCTTCATCCAAAGTTGCGGGATCGACTATTTTACCTTTGATGTAGTTTTCATACGATGCAATGAAGGATGCATAGAGAGAAAACTGCTGTTCAGCTGATTTAACACTCATGGGCATCTGTGAGTAATTGTAGGTCGGAACAGTTGAGGGTACATTACCAGTTGTTGATTGAGGTTTTGAAGAACTACTACCTCCAGCTACGAAGCATACGTCGCCATCCATATTGAGAATCACATGACCATCTCGAGTTGAGTTGGAGTTTGATTCTCCCTTTGAGTAGTAGGCAGACGATTTTGATTTTGAACTTGAACTTGGAGAGACCTTCGCACCATACATTCCCGGATCCTGAACCTGATCTGTCGGTGTCTCCTTTCGAACCATGTTGAGCTCAAAATTTCGTAACTTATTGACTGCTGTTTCAAGATCAATATTAGCAAATTCTTTATCCTCTCTCATTAAAACCGTATACATTTCCCATTTCGGCGGAAGAGCATCAAGAAGTTTCTCTACTATCTCCTCTTCTTTGTATACAATGGAGTAATTGTTGAGTTCGGTCATCAAGTGATAATATCTGGTGATGATATCGTCAAGTGATTCATTTTTCAGATACTTGAACACAGAGAATTGGGTTTTTAGTAGCTTTGTTTTGGAAGAACGTATTCCCACATTACCCTCATATCGATTTTCAAGTGCTTCCCATAGCTCTCTAGCAGTTTTGTACTTCTTGAATGTATGAAGAATCTCTTGTGGAAGAGCCATTGTTATTGCAGCATGAGCTTTACTTTCTGCTTCATACATCTTCTTTTCTTCCTCTTCCATCTTATTGTACTTCTTAATCTGTTCACGACCCTCAAACAAGGCCGTTGGTGAAATGCACACCCACATCTTAGCATCTTGATATTTAACATATTGTTCAAACCGATCTTTCCACGGAACGAAATCGGTACCCTTAAGCATTTTCGGAGCCTTAGTTGCTGAACCGGCTTCAACCTCCATTTTCACCAGTTCCGTAATGTTTATCGAAGTCATTGTTCAAAGAAACACGACTTGAAAACACCAAAAGAATTTTTTTTTTTTTAATTTCTGAACAGTGACAAGTAGGCGAAGTTATGCTTAACTTCGCTTAAGATTAACTTCGCTTGTTTTCCACAACTTCGCTTACTCAGATGGCGAAGTTGTTCTCAACTTCGCTTGATATTAACTTCGCTTACTAACTTCGCCTGAATTTTAACTTCGCTTGATCTATAACTTCGCTTAACCTTATAACTTCGCCTAAACCCTACAAACAGTGACGACAACTTCGCCTGATGAACTCAAGGTTTTTGCAGGTTTTGATTTGACGTATTGCGAGGTATGCGAAGGTGTAATGGGTTATATTTGATAGTGGGAGATGGGTAGGTCACAAAAACTCGGTATTTCAACGTAAACTCGTTCCGCGAATAGTCAAACGAAACGACTTCTACACTCGTGTGATAATCCCGAACCACACAATCACGAGCAAATGCTCTGATACCAATTGTAGGTTCCTAGCCGAATCTACACGGAAGTATCTCGTACTACGTAGGTGCGGAATCCCTACGTAAGACGATACGAGCGTAAGATGTAAACTACGTTAACACCGAACACGAACACACGTTACAATACTCAAAAGACACGTTGTATTGCAACACTTTAACACGTGACGATCAATCACACACACACGTTCTTGAATGAAAAATCTAAAACAAGCCGTAGCCAAGGCATATAAAGCCTTCGACAACTTCGACTAACAGACTAGGTTGTCTCAGTAACTTCGCTTATATTAGATAGGTTGTCTCAGTAACTTCGCTTATATTAGATAGGTTTGTCTTAGTAACTTCGCTTATATTAGGCGAACTTGTGAGACAACCTATCTAAACCAAATCAAAACAAACTAACACGATTACAGACACTAGATACTGAACTACTGACATAATGCACCAACATTGTTGCGTCTTCTTTTGCAAAAATATATCCTAATACATTATTCTCTAGTAATAGAAATACAACTAATCTACTTATTATTAAAAACGAATATGATTTGAATAAATAGATTACAAACCCAAATAAATGAATATTACTACCATATTGAATAATTAAATAAATCAAAACACAAACACACATACAAACACAAGGTCATGGCTAGATTATGAACATGCAAATATCCAAATATGCAAGAAGTGGAAATCCGAAATGGTTCCCCTTTTAACCCTTAAAGATTTCAGCCAAGGTTAAGCAAACCGAAAACTTTTGGTTTTTGTCCAAACAAAATAATCAAACATCCATATGACTTAATTTTTCAATATTACCATATGCATGTAAAGCATTATCTTGAAAAACCAAGGGGTAACCAAAAGACCAAAATTTTCAGCCATATGGTGAATCACACCATAAAACCAGAAAATATTTAGATATATTGAAGCATGTATCCGTATAAGCGTCTCTGATACTATTGTTGGGTTTCAACAAGATTATCAAAGTCATATAATCCCATTTATATGAAAAACGCAGCGGATAAATAAGTTTTAAATCTTGTTAATTAGATGAATATAAAACCTAATTTATATGCAAAACCCAAGCCCCGGATACATATACGAATTTGCATGCTTACCAATATAAACAACCATACGGTGTTTATGTAATATAACTTCAAGAGTACAAGAAAATGAAGGAGATGAAGATATGATTGGCGAGTCTTCAAGATTGAGGAACCTCAAGCTTGTATACTCTTCAACCTTCTAACAAACACCCTTTCTTGCTAGGAGGAAGAAATTCCTTCCCTTGTTTTGCTCTTCTTTGGCCGAAAATAGTAGAGGAAGATGAGAGAATTATTTTGCTTCTTGTGTGTGTGAGAAAGATAAAAAAAAAGGGTGCAAAAAATGCACCACACAATCCCACCGATGGATTCTAATGCATGTCTTGGAATTATAAATTAGTAAACAGTTTAGAGTGAGGGGCGAAAGGGGGCGGTGCAAATGGGATTCCCACCCAAACATTTCAAACTCAAAACTTATTTTTACTACTTATGTTATAATATAACATAATATAATTCAAGAATCATGCAAAATCTAATATGCTTTATATGTTGTCGTTTAACCAACTTAAATTACATAGTACATGCAAAATACAAAATGCAAAATGCAATAAGTTTTGCATTATTGTTATTTAACCAACTTAAATAACATTATGTTGGTACATGATGTCAGTAGTTCAGTATCTAGTGTCTGTAATCGTGTTATTTGGATTTGTATTAAGGTTTAAGCGAACTTGTCTCACAAGTTCGCCTGATATAGGCGAACTTGTGGAACAAGCGAAGTTAGTGACAACTTCGCCTAAACATGTTAGGCGAAGTTGTCGAATGTTATATAGGTTGAGGTTACGGCTTGTTTGAGAGAGTTGTTCAGTTCGTGTAATCGGTGATTGATATATCACGTGTTATCAGTTGCAATACAACGTGTTCTTTGTTTATTGTAATGTGTGTTTGATTGTGTTTAACGTGTTTCGTCTTCTACGCTCGTATCGTCTTACGTAGGGATTCCGCACCTACGTAGAACGAGATATTCCGTGTAGATCCGGCTGGGAACCTACACATTATAAATAACATTCAAAATGCAAAATCTAGCATAACATAAATTATCCACATAATTTATTTATTCAACAAGTGTAAGTAGTTAGAAACCCAATTTCCAAATATTCTATGTGTTCATATTTATTTGTTAGATCTTATCTCAAATAAATATCATGGTGTTTGTCTAGCTTGTGATTAGGTATGACCCGACTTGAATCATAACGTACTAGCCACATCAATTATAATATGTCTCTTAGGCAGAACGAGTTCAACACACACACACACACACACACACTAGTCTATAAGACCGTGTGATACACATGTTAGAAAATTAAAATATTTTAAAAACATATTCATAAATATTAACTATGGCATGTAAAATAAAAAATTCTACACAACGTTTGAAGAGGAAGGAAGATTGTAAAGGGGATTTGTAAAATGGACAGAATGTTAAACCAAATAGATATGGTCAGCGTTTATGGATGTCATGTCGTGTAAGCAAATGGTTATATTAGTGATAAGGTGCAGAACCTCTTTGGATGATAATAAAATAATGTATAATGTTTATTCATTAATAAAAATAATATGCCACATACAGTGTCATCAACTTCAACCAACTCCAATACCATTTATGTCTAGTAGCTTTGGGCAATTCATGAAATTTAATATGTTTTAACAATTAAGAGAAATATGGTTTCGGAAGTTGTTAAAGGAACTAGGGTTGATAAATAACCTTTTTTCTTAATTGAAAGGTGGATGTTGCCATGTTGGTGAACCAAACGAATAGAGTGTAGGAAAAAAATTGCAGTTTTGATTAAAAGAAATAACTTTAAAGTCTGGAATTTGAAAACATCTCATTGAGTGATTGAGCAAAAAGTAATGCATGTGAAGTGTTAACCATATCATAATAATTTGAATCAAAAAATCAGCATGGTCAGTTTACAGTTTGTATCCAATTTCTTCAAGATGACTATATATCCAAGTAAACCTCATGCTAAATTTGGAAATTCCTCCATTACCCTTTAACCTTCCAAACAGTTTGTAAAATTCCATGTTTACCCCTCTAGTTTATGAGTTTAGATTTTGTAATTGTAATTTTGGCCCATAAGTTTGATATCAATCATAGTTTGGATATCAAATAAATTAGCTTTGAGCAAATGCAGATCACCAAGATAAAAGATAGTTGTATACGGTCGATCAAGTCCAAAACAGGCTGCAAATCAAGAAGATGTAACTTATTTAAATTGCAATTCTGTCCACCCTCCTTTGCAAGCTAAATCATAAATAAATATTATTTCTAATTCCAAATCAAGACGGTTTAACTTATTTAAATTGCAAAACAATATTACTACTGCCAATTGTCTCAATCAGTATGGCATGTAAACAGATTAAAACAACTTAATTGAAATAGAAATTGAAATTATGACACTGAAAATGATAAATTTCCCATTTATGTAACTTATTAATGTTGAAAACAAAAACACAAAGTCAAATTCCTGAATGTAACCGCTTTATTTTAAAATTTTCATGAATTAAAATATGCCACCCATTCATGATATGTAATATCTCCACCTTGAATCATAAAAGTGGGTATGATACACGTATGACAGGCTAAAAGCATGATATAGCAAATAGCTAGTAACATATTTTGACCCGCACGTTTAAATTAGCATAGCAAGGAGCCTTCGGGTTTTTCAATGAAAGATAACATAATAAATAAGAAAACATTATTGATTCCAAACAATTTTCTTTGAACTTGAAATTAGACATAAATTTACATACTTTTTGACCCGTAAAAACATATTAGGAATTGTAAGTTGCCCGTGTAATTCATCTTCAATAACTCCCTTTGCCCAGGTGACATTAATGCAGCATATATGTGTGCGCAACTATGCATACACAAACATGCTTATTTTGATCAGTGGTAAACTTTGGTGATGAGCTACTTTTTAATTTTACAGGCATAAGGCTAACTAATGAGTCATAAAAGACATAAGGCTAACTATTGAGTCGTGAAAGAAATAATGCAATTTGGTAACTATATGCCTGGAGATCTAACACATGGAAACCTTTTCATGTGGGGATGCTTTTTTGAGAATAAAAAATTTATTTATAAAAAAATTTTAATATAATGTAGTTGTATAAATGGAATGGGAATAAAAGCTATGAACCCGGTAAATAATTACATAAGAAAACTCTCCCACCATTAATAGTGATGTATTTGAAAATGACCAAAGAAAGAACCCAAACATATCAAGATGACTTGGTACACAACGTCCCTTAATTGGCAACACAAACATAAAATAGTACTACCAACGAACAATTTTTAATGAACCTGACTTGACTCGAATCAACTTGTTCCAAAGATTTTTTGTTTTTTAACAGGAATATATTTTAACCCATCGATACGCGGTACATCTAACTGTACATGCACACCTAATTAACCTCCACTATATTCAAAGTAAAAACATAATAATAACGATTGATTAGAGGCCAAATACATATCTGAGCTGTTTAGAGCTGAACTAACAGATATCCATTATAGTCCAAATGCATACGTGAGTTTTTTAGAGCTGCACTAAAAAATACCCATTATAGAAACAGACATTTGAAGATCATAGAACTCCAAAAAAAGTCAAACCTGCATAAACAAAGATTGAATATTAAAACAATATGTAAAAAAATCTTATGGAAAAAAAACTGTGAAACATAAAATGAATAAAAAGAAAAAACAAATTGTACCAAAGGGGAAAAAATTAACCGATTTAAATTTAATTAAGCATGCAGGTTGATTATAAATTTTGTAGGCAACAACCCATTTAAAGAGAAAAACGATTATTAACCATTAGTCTACAACTCTACGTAGCCAATTTTGACTTGTTAGCAACCCAATTATTTTTGAATCATTAAACCATCCTAACCGTTATAGCCCGTTAACATACCCGAACAGTAAAAAATAAAGCATATACAATTTACCTTTACAAAATAGACCACAACGATGTTTATAAATAATTTATAAGCATCAGAAATAAAGTGTTTTATCTTGAGTGAACACATCTCCAAGAAATATTTAATAATAGCCTAATTATGCAACGAAATACACAATTTAAAATGAATTGGAAAGTAACATGAATAAAAGAAACGCACAAATTCATATAAGTAGTACAGAGAATTAGAGAAACGTACCTAAATGGGATTCTTTTCATTCGCTAAGATGGGATTCCTTCGGTGTTTAACAGTTAAGAAAAAACAAACAATTTTGTAAGAAGAGAGCATCAAAGATCATCATCTTTGTTGGATTCTAATACCTAAGGCAAATCCAAAAGAAAAAATACTAAGGTCGAGGCCTAAAACCGGCAACGCTTGAACAACGAATCCTTGGAAGCTCTCAAAATCGTCACAGAGGTCCGTCGCCTTCTACAACAAATCGAGAGTGAGTCCATAAACCATAAGCATATATGCCATATATCAACATCACAAACAAATCAAAGAAAAAGAGAGAAATCGGAACGCCAATGGCCATCCCAATCAAAATTAGGTTGGAGGCACGCATCACCCGATCCAACTCTTTTGCCCTTCTGGGTCTAAACTATTAGTTGTTAAAACTGGGGAGTTCCCGAAAATACACCATTGAAGCCCAAAAATGTTAGTGTTTGCACTAATCAGATCAACATCTGATTGACAATAACGGGTTTGCACTCATCTTCATGGATAGTTGGAGTGGAGTGGCTGCTATAGAATAATGTATCAAAGTGATGTTAACAAGAAAAGTTCATTTAAGATTAGGGTTTGAATTTTGAAATAAAGATTAAGCTTCCGTAGGAAGATTGAAAAGAGGAAACTGGAAACGTGTACCTCCTCTTTGATTGCCATAATATCAAAGTGAACATAATGCTGACACTTGTACATGGCTGATAAGAGAGGGACAAGTGTCCCAACCTTGTTCTTTGTTTATTATATAGTAAGATATATATATATATAGCAAGGTTATAATAAGAAGTAGATTTTTCCTAAGAAGTGTAAGAAGTATTATTCACAATTAGATCTAACAAAACACATTGCACAGTAAACATCATTTCCATATCCACCGTCAGATCAACATATCTAACGCATCAGAATAATTGTTACACTTATTAGACACACTCCACTTCTTATTATAGCCCCACCCTGCATATATATATTATATCACGGGTTGGGTGTTTTATGTAATACAAAATATGTAACTAACTTCGTTACTCGGTTCTCATTCTATTAGGTTCGGTGACGGGGTTGTGATATAATGGGTCGTTTGATATTTGGAATATAAAATTTGGATATCCGGTATCGTTAAATAACTATGGAACTATTCATTTAACTTTTCAAGTTATCAGGTTTGTTTGGATTAAATGAATCTCGGTTGTATTTGATAGATTTTGGTAGAGCCCATCAACATACAGTTCATTTAGAGTAATCGAACGACCTCTAACTTGTTATTTAACGATAAGTTTACTTAAAAAACCTTTTTTTTTTCTTGCACAAATTTGAAGTTGTTATACATATCCTCTTGGTAAGCATAATTTTCTCTTAAAATGGTTTACTAGAATAACATCATTTATCAACTCAAATTCTTTAATTAAAGACGATAATAATAATTATTTTAAATTAAAATCCATGGGTCTTAACATGTAAAATTACACACACATTTATCATGATCACAATGAATGTAGCCAGCCTTTAAGCCTCTTCTAGCTATGCATTGGTTCATGCATACGTCAATTACACATGGGCTAAGTATCCAAGATTCAGAACACTGTCTCTGTCACTCATCACCGTGTTCCCTGATTAGTTAGGCATATATTGGGTAATAAAAACATTTAGTACGTAATTACAAATGTGTATTCATATGAAATAAGGTAATAATTAAAACATTAATTCAACATAAAAATAAAGTATTGTCAAGCGTACCAACAATTGCATGAAGGAGAAAGACTGCAACAAAAAATCTCCAGTTCAAAAACAATAAGAATAAATGTGGGATTCTGCGGTATTAAATATAGTTTTGACTGACAAAAGGTTGGTGAGAAAAATCATAGTACGTTATATATATATATCAACGTCGATCACAATAACAATAACAATTTACAATCAAAGTCGATCATGACACAATGTCAAGCTACTAAGATGGCTGATGCGGGTTGTGTGTAGTATGAAAAGCTTGTTTAGTTTTCAAAAGGTTGTTCACACAATGTCTAGTTTTAAATCTAACAAAATGATTATTATGTTAACTAAATCACAAACAAATAGGCAAGTGTACCTATATTATATGTAGTAAAGTACAGGTAAGAACAAATTATCGATCCACGGACACACTTGTTTATGTAGTTAAATATATAAAAAGGATTATTATCTTAACTAATCCACACACAGATTGACAACTTTACATATCGTATATGTTGTAAAATATAGGTAAGAACCAAGTATATCGATCCACGAACACACTTGTTTGAATTTTTACTTCTAAATTGTTGTGTTTATTTTAATTGGATGTAAACTGACGGGTGGTCCATTGGACAACCCTTAAGTGAGTTAAAACTGTTAATAATCATGCATACAACCGGTTTATTTTGTGAAATTTGTTGACTACGTTTACTCGTATAATTGCATGTAGGAGTAGATAGAGAATGGAATTACGAGAATGTGGCCGAAAATGGTGAAGAAAATGGACTTGGAACGAAAAAATTATGAAGAAAAAAGAAGGAAAGGAGGAATCCACCAAAGCTTACGATGGCCACTGTAAGCTACGGTGGGAGCCGGCTAAAATGGTGTCATATGGCAGTTTTAAGCTTCCGTGGGATATTTGGAAGCCACCGTAAGCTACGGTAGCCACAGTATCTTACGGTGGGCCCGACGCAGATGTTTGTAACAGCCATATAAACTCGTTTTTGAGACGCCTTTTAATATTCTTATAATTATCATTCAATTGAGGACGACCTAGGGGCGATTTTTAGGTTCCATAAATCAATTGTGAGTTGTGCAACCATATAACACTTGTTATCGATTCATATGATTACTATAATCAATGGGATGATAAACCGAATCATGCTCGACTAATTCTTTTTGTGTTTTCCCTCGGGTTTTATGGTTTATTTATGAATGTTTAATTGAATGTTTATGCAATTTCTGAGATAATAGTTTGATCATTATTGGTTTCATTATTATGGTGTTTATGAATTGATTGTTAGATTGTTAGTTTATTGTGTTCGTGTTGTACATAGTTAGGTCTTGGTGTTTTAAGCAATCGAGATTAATTAGAAGGGATTCGGGGTTGGATAATCTAATTGATATTTGAGTGATTATCTTGCATTTATAATTCAAGTACTTATTCTTCAATTATCACAATCGTTTGCATAAGCACGAACTATATCTTTATAGTTCATCTTACATTAAACATTTACTTTAACATTCATTGAAACATGAAACCGAGGGAAGGCATATTTTCTCATATTGTATTAAAACTCGTTAAATTGTTTTCAGTTCTTTTTGTTATTCAAACCAAATAACCAAATCAATGAATTTATTTTCTGTACTTGGCTGAATATAGATAAATTACAAAACTACTCATTAACACATTTTCCACAAACTCCCTGTGTTCGATACCCACTTACTGCTATCTAAGTAGTTGTATTTGGTTTATTTTTGAAAGAGTCTTCGACCTCACGTCATAATTATCATAGTAATTTTGGTTTGACAAGTAAGTTTTAAAAAAAAAACTTAAAGACATAAATTAAAAACAATATTTTGAGTTTTATATTTATATTAAAATGATCAAGGATAAAAGTGTATCATCTTGGTTGAAACTCCTTTTAACTTGGTTGAACCATTGATTGGTAAAATGTGATATGAGCTTGCTATGGTGATAAAATGTGGGAATAACACCTTATTCCTAAGTAATGTTATTCCATGATAAATAAA
The DNA here is from genome assembly GCF_021521415.1 of Bidens hawaiensis. Taxonomy (NCBI): domain Eukaryota; kingdom Viridiplantae; phylum Streptophyta; class Magnoliopsida; order Asterales; family Asteraceae; genus Bidens; species Bidens hawaiensis. Next base: position 452,925 of record NW_027492826.1, read on the forward strand.
GAAAGAAGTATGCATAACTTCATGACCTCCACTAAAACATCATTTTATGTAAGAATGTGGTTTGTAAGAAGTATTTATAAGATAACTTACTTTAAACATAAGACAACCCCTTAAATTACTAAGTGAACTGTCATTGATATTTTTTTATAAACAACATTTAAATTATATATAAAATATCAATTGAGATTAGTTAAGTTGCAGATATTATTAGGGTCTGTTCCCTACATTCGCAGATATTATTAGGGTATGTTCCCTACATTCGCAGATATTATTAGGGTCAGTTCCCTACTTAAACCATACCTTTCGGGTCAGTTCCTTACTTAAACCATACCTTTCATCTGGGCTATAACCATACACACGTTTCTTTACATAATCATACTTTTGTGCATACTCTTTCAATTACATACTTTAACACATACGTAATTCATTCAAGGCATACTATATATTACTTTCCCCTTCGATACGTGCAATATCCGAAGATCGTTCACGCACCGACGAGCTTTCATTCATACATTCATACATACTGTCACATAGAACATTATAGCATACACTTACAATTTAAGTTAAGTGTATTAACATTCATATTGAGTATGCACACAGCCTCAAAAACATGTCAAGGAAGTGGGGCTAGAAACTCTCCTGAGCCCTGTAATGTTCACCGTTAATGGTTAATCCTTTCTTTAGTTGTGCACGACTAACCGTGCAACAATTACACGTATCACTAAACTATCACTACCTATATCGTGTTTCTAGTTTAATTATTACCCTCAAAGAACCGGGGTCCGGGGGCAGCGACCCTGGCAACAGGATTCTAGGGGCGGAAGCCCCTAGCAGGGTCTAAGGGGCACAACCCCTGGCTGGAAAAAAAATATTTCCATTGTCTTAACTCATTTTTCGTTATAATTCTAATTTATTATTTTATTTGAAATTCATAAAGGTCGAGAACTTCTTTATAATTATTTCATTCTTTTCTAAGTCTAGGGACCGTTCTTTCATTCTTTCAAAGTCTAATTCGTTATTAAGTTCGTTAATTAATGGACTCATTCGTTACTTCTTACCTTTATAAAGAATTGACCCTCGTAACGAATCGGGCTTTATAATAAACTGGTCCTTATAACGAACTGGCCTTTTATAACGATTTGACCCTTATAACGAACTGAGCATTTATCATTTCCCCGTAACGAATTACTTAATGAATGGCTTAACGAACTACTGCTAATTCGTTATTTCTTCTTAACGAATGGGCATATGAAATTGCTTGTTAATTCGTCATTCTTCAGTTAACGAATTAGATTTGGGTCAAAAAATGTCAGACACATTCTCTGACATTCCTTCCTTATAGACCGCCTTTCCGACGTCGTCTTTCCGGCGCCATCATCGGCGGAAAACCGGGATCTCACCGGAAAAACGAAATCTCTCTCGTTTTTCACCATTTTTCGTCTCGCTAGGGTGACCTCGTGACCTCGTGACTTGTTTGACCTAAACCGGCCCATCTTTTGATTTGTTTATTCCAGATTCTGTCTGGACCTCGTGACTTTAACGGTTTAGGGTGTCGGTTCATCGTTTCGCGACTAAATGTAGTAGGTTTGTATTCTTTTATAGTCATAACATCATTACCTCGGGTCTGGACCGGTTCTCCTCATTGGTCCGGATAGAGAAAGAGAGAATAAGAGAGAGTGATAGAGAGTTTAAGTGTGTGTTTTAGGTGGTGTGTGGAATGGGTGAATGAATGAATTAAGGAAAGGAAATGGTTTATATATTATGGGTCATGGGCTTAAGCCCATGGTATTTTCTCCCTTCCTTATTAACCCAAGTCCAGTACCTATATTACTTAACCCAACGCAAGACCGACTCATAATAACTCATATTTTATTTTATTAACTAAAACGAGAAAACGGGATGTTACAAAAAATATTTTTTCACAATATTGTCAATAATTACCATTTTAAAATGATAAATTACTACTAATACGTTTGATCCATGTTTATATTAGGATTTATGTTTTTTTCTCAACGCATCCCTTACAAGAATGGCATTTCCTCGGCTTATCATCAAGCTTGGTACTTGGTGTCTGTTTAAATGTTATTTAATTTATCAACCAAACCCTTGGTGAATATATTAAAGTAATCCAAGGCCTCAGAAGAATAGCAATTTCTAGGCTTATCATCAAGCTCATCACTTGGGGTATACTTTAAGAGTATTTTAACATACCTCGTCAAGTGATAATTGCAACATAAAATTTACTTATTAAAAACCTTCACATGTTCAACTAATATTATTAAACTTCAATTAAGATTCATTATAAACCGAGATGATACTATGAAAGTTTATCCAATATAAACGTAATGTTATCCATCAAAGTAAAAGACACAAACATGATCAAATTAAAACAATCTAAACAATTTGGATGACTAATCTTTGATGCTAATGATATCTTCCATGATGCTTAATCTCTATAATTTTCATGGGTTGGATGGATGGGATAATTCCCTTATTAATGGCCTTGAAGGAGGTGGGTGAAGTGAATTTAATGGTGTGTAAGGTGTATTGAATGTGGAAGATGAGCATTTGTTGGGAAGAGAAAAGTGCTAAAAGGAGATTGGAAACTTTTCAACCTCTCAAGAAACTGCTAAGTATGGACTTCGAGCAAGCTCAGACCTCCAAGCAAGGTTTTACTTATCCTAGCAAGGTATTTTGACTTCCAAGAAAGGTTGTCTTCTAGAAGTCTTCTTAAGTGTTAATCCGAGCAGAGTTCACTTTGTCTAGCAAGGTAGTTTTTCAAGTCATGCAAGGTTTGCTTTTCTAGAAAACCCTTGGACAAAACCAAGCTAAAGTTAAATCTCGCAAGGCTGAAGAAAGTTGATAAGGAAACAAGTTAATTCTTATACCGAGCAAGGTTCAACGCCCAGCAAGCCTACAGTGTCACCAGCACACTTTGATTTGTTGAATAAGTTGTCATTAACAAAGAGTTGAAGGGATTCCTGAAGAACAAGTTTGGTAGTGGGATTATATCGAGCAAAGTTTGATTCTTCGAAAATATTCTATGTAATGTCTTCCCGGAGAACTGTTTACCAGCAAACTTCTTGGTTACTAAGTCTGCTCGACAATGATACATGCTGCAAAGCTTGCCCGAAGACTTGTTATAACTTCCTGATTTTTTTGTCTTTTCTTCATATTTTCTAGGCATGACCATGCCCTGATTCACCATGGGGTGTGTTGAGTTTTTTTCTCGTTTTTCTCCATTTTTCTTCGTATATTAGCTCATTTTATTCTTTAGGGCTTTGTTTATATATAGATAGAAATTATAGACGTCAATGTTTATTTATTCTAATACAATTGCTGATATTACACTTATTTGGATATATTTTACTACCGAAAAGTTGTATAAATTATTATAAATCAAATCTACCCACACTTGAACCTTGGTTATCATCAAGCAAGCTTTGGACAAATTATTCTAACAACACGTTAACTGAAACTAGCATCACGAGAAATTCCAGAAAGTTCCGGTACTTTATAAGAGCAAAACGTGCTTGTATATGAAGTGATATTTTAAACTATGGTTTACTTTTATTGACTTCATCTTATGCATTATGTCACATTCTCATAATTTTCACACACACTCTAATTTATATCTGGAAAAACGTATAATGTTGTATGTACAATTTGTACAGTACAAACCCTCTTTGGCAAGATACGACTTACATAGATATGCTGGTCATGAGATCAGTTTTCCACCCACTTTGTGAGATACTGCATAAGTTAAAAGATAGTATATTTCCAAGGGTTTCGGTGTGTGGGTGATAGGTTTTGTAGGGTTTTTTTGGAAAAGGTGTTCAGAGGGGTACGACTAATCGAGCCTCTTCTATTAAATTTTCTTCTTTTTCTTGTTCTTGCTTGATTCTTTGACCTGAAGTGTGGTTAATCAGCAGTTATTTATTTTACAATCCCAATGACTCTTTATAGGTAAGATCGTTAACACCAGTTTATCCAAGATGTTCTTCCTTAATCTTGTTATGAACATAACTTCCAACTCTAATGGATCGTTCGACTTTGAGCGTAATAGCTGTTAATACATCTTTTTTCGTCTCGGTCTTTGTTAATGTATTTGGGAATAGTTTAATGTACAGGGGTATCATGGCAATTTATGTAATGACTCATTCGTTAATTTTATGATAACAAATGAGTCTGTTATTTTATCACATTCGTTTGGGATGTTAACGAATGGTGAGTAACATATGAAGATCATTTTTCCTATTTTATGTATAATGAAAGACTTAGCGAATGGGAGGCTCATTCGTTAGGCACTAACGAATGAGACACAAATAGCCCATCTCATATATGTAGCCCTTACAATCTATTATACATTTATAACTTTATTCTTATTTTATTACAAATTGTCTCGTTACTCTGCCAAAATTTTCTTTCAACACACACACTACACACAGTTAACATATTGAATTAATCATCTGGACTAAATTAATGGTGTTAATTTGGTGTTTAGAAGTTGTTTTAGATTTAGCAGGAAACTTTTCGTGTTTAAACTTATGCATTTGACTTTCTGAGTCACAACTGAAAGTGTAATTAGAGTATTTGAGGTTAATTGATTTTGTATTAGTGTTTGGAATGGTTCGGAATGATTTGGAATGGTTCGGAATTGGTTTATAAGTGAATGGTGATTGGTTTTGTGTGATTTGGAGTGCTCTGTTGTGGTTTGGATTTCGTCTGAATCTGAAACATTAGAAATGGTGGTGAATCCATTCGTTATATCATGAGAAATTATTAGTTCATTCTTTACTGTTGTTGTACCCATTCGTTATGATTTGCAAAAAGTTATTATAATTTTTTTCCTTTATGGTGGTTTAGATTTGGTTCCATAGTGGTTCTTTACTCATGGAGACGGAAGTCATTTTCAGATATAAAGTGGGCAGAAGTCTCAATAGACAGACGTGCAATGAAAACATCATTGCAATCAATTTGTCTTGATCTCTCTTGACGCGTCGGTATTCTAAAAGGGAATATGAAGTCCAAGCTTATGTAATTGAACACCTTTTGTAGGTTTATGACATTTTGGTAGATTTATGTAATTTGTGTTGTACATGCAATTTTTTTAAGTTGGATAATTTATGTAATTCGTTTAGGTTTATGTAATTTATATATTTATTGTAATTTGTGTAATTGTGATTATAATTTGGGTACTTGTGTAATAATATAGTAGTGTACGTAATCTTTGATACTTTCAATAATATGTTAAATTTGTCTAAAGTATAAGGATTTTATTAGGAGAGAGAATATAATATACAAGAGAAATTAAGCTATTGTATTGATGCAATGGAATATGTTAGATTTAATTAGAAGAGAGAATATAATATGTAAACGTTGTGGTTAATTTTGGGCCACAAAATTAATCCTCAAGCTTTTAAAACTCAAATGGTTTTCAAAAGAAGTCACCCCCACACACATATATATACATATATATATATATATATATATTACATTATGGGTTGGATGTTTTAAGTAATATAAAATATGTAACTTAATTCATTACTCCGTTCTTATTTTATCAGGGTCGGTGATCGGCCTGTGATATAGTGGGTCTTTTGATTTTTAGATTATAAAATTTGGATATCCGGTATGGTTAAATAATTCTGAAATTACTCGTTTAACTTTTCAAGATATCGGGTTCGTTTGGATTAAATGAGTCTCTGTTGTATTTGATTGATTCGGGCTAAGCCCGTCGACAAACAATTCATTTATACTAATCGACTGACATTTCACTCGATATTTAACGATAAGTTTACTTAAAAAAAAGGTTGTTTTTTCTGCACAACTTTGGGGTTGTTACACATATCTTCTTCGTAAGCATAATTTACTATTAGATTGGTTTACTAGAATAACATCATTTTTTAACTCAAATTCTTTAATTAAAGACGATAATAATAATTATTGTTTAATTAAAAGCCATGGGTTTTAACATGTAAAATTACACACACAATTATCATGATCACAATGAATTTAGCCAGGCTTTGAACCTCTTCTAGCCATGCATTGGTTCATGCATACGTCAATTACACATGGGCTAAGTTTCCACGATTCAGAACACTGTCTGTCACTCAACACCGTGTTCCCTGATTAGTTTGGCATATATTGGGAAATAAGAACACTTAGTACGTAATTACAAATGTCTATTCATACGAAATAGGTAATAATTAAAACATTAATACAAAATAAAAATAAAGTTTTGTAAATCGTACTATCAATTGCATGAAGGAGAAAAACTGCAATAAAAAACTTTATGTGTGACATACTTATGATTTCTTGGTATATTGAAAGTAATAGATAATACAAGGAAATTGTTCTTTAAGTCGTTTAAACCTTATAAATTTATAGTTGATTAAAGAAGCTTATGAAAGAAATATATTGTAATATTAACTATCAATAAATACATGATATTGAATAACATTAAATAACAATAAATAGGAACACATGACAAACTAGGAAAAACAATTAAATAACTATAAATACATGAACACATTCAATTTAAGTTTCAAGTTTGGTGTATTTTATGGTTGAAGAGTTATTTTGTAAAATAAGTTAGTAATAAGATATATATCGATGATTTTAGGGTATTATATGCGACAGACACAAACGTTTTTTTATAGCAAATAAAAAATTGTTGATTTAAAAAATAATAAATTGCCAATACTTGGCTAACCCAATTGCTAGAAGTATATGCATCTTATAGGGAAGGTATCAAACATGGTAAAAATACGCAAATTATTGGTGAAATGTAGCGTAGAAATAATATTTGTCGGTAAACAAAGAATCACAAGTTATTTTAATGTATTTTACTAAATGGACGAAAATATAAAAGTGATATTCCTTATGTTTTCAGACATAAAACATTATGCTTAAACAATTTCGATAAATAAATATATTTTAATATTAAATAACATTAAATATTAATATTAAATAACAAAAAATGTGTGGTTCAAAATGTGGGATTTTTACGATATTAAATATATTTTTAACTGACAAAAGGTTGGTGAGAAAAATCATAGTACGTTATATATATATCAACGTCGATCACAATAACAATAACAATTTACAATCAAAGTCGATCATGACACAATGTCAAGCTACTAAGATGGCTGATGCAGGTTGTGTGTAGTATGAAAAGCTTGTTTAGTTTTCAAAAGGTTGTTCACACAATGTCTAGTTTTAAATCTAACAAAATGATTATTATGTTAACTAAATCACAAACAAATAGGCAAGTGTACCTATATTATATGTAGTAAAGTACAGGTAAGAACAAACTATCGATCCACGGACACACTTGTTTTTTTTACTACTAAATTGTTTTGTTTATTTTAACTGGAAGTATAAAATCATAGTGGTTTTGGTTTGACAAGTAAGTTTTTGAAAGAAACTAAAAGACATAATAAAAAAGAAATATTTTTTATATTTATATACAAATGATCAAGGACAAAAGTGTATCATCTAGTTGAAACTCCTCTTAACTTGGTTTAACAATTTATAGCTTGCTATGATGACTAAATGTGGGAATCACCTTATTCCTAACTCATGTTATTCAATGATAAATAAAGAAAGAAGTATTCATAACTTCATGACCTCCACTAAAACATCATTTTATGTAAGCAAGTGGGTTGCTAGAATTATTTATAAGATAACTTACTTTAATGATGAGACAACTCCTTAAATTACTATGTGAATTGCCCTTGATATTTTTGTAAAAGTAATCTTTGTATTATACATAAAATACCATTTGAGATTATTTAAGTTGTAAATGATTACCTGTAACAATTCGGGTTTTCTCATTTATAATTTGTAACCGTTACCCGACCCATTTCTATTTTCAAGTTATCCTATCAATACAATATCACAATTATAGAGTTATTTAGTTATTATAATGTTATTTTTTAAATAAGTATTTTATATATATAAACAACTTTTAAGTTAATACAATTTTAACCCTAAACTAAACTTTAATCCCTTGTAGTTGTCATCTCTAATCTTGAAGGACTATACCACAATTGGTGTTAATTATATTCACCCAACCAGTGAACACATCAAATATACCCATAACCGTGACCCTTAAAGTATACCCGAGATCCAATTGATTAGCTTGGTCTGCAATTGTCGATGTTAACATGGAAATTGAATAAAGAATTTTTTTGTTCTTACCATAAGCAGATCACCGACACTCGTAAATATGTTAAATCGATCATATACGATAAGAATTGCTTATTATACCAAACCGTCTCAACCTTTTATCAATATACATTATAACGAACATAATAATTCAACTAAACCTAGATATACTACCCTTCTGCTATCGCCGACTAAACCCTTGTAACCAATTGAATTAACATCGCTGTTTAGTTCGTGTTCTTGAGTTCGTTCTTGCCGGCCACTGTCTAAGAAATTAACCCCTCATATAATCATCATATATAGTAAATAATTAGTGTTTCTTGTTCGTGTTTAATCAGTAAACATAAATGCCAATGTTAATTGAATAAACAATAATTGGTTGAATCAATTGATATTATTCAGGTTTATGTGAATTGTGGTTTTTGAAACTGTTAATATTTAAATTTTAGCTTCCGAGTTATAACCAAGTTAGTCACTAGCCCAGATGGCTAGTGCACCTTTGTTTAAACACATGAAGGAGGCTGGGGCACGGGTTCGAGTCCCCTAGCCCGTCTTTTAACTCTTTTCCCCCTATTTTCGGTTTTATTAAACATTTAATGTTAATAATAGAAAATGAAAACTAAACTTTATTTTATTAAAACCGACAAATTTAATGTGTTGTTTTCCGAATCTTCACTAAACGCGTGTGTATGTATATATATTTATATAAATGTATGTATAATATTTATATAAATATAGTATAAATTGATTTAAAATCTAAATAATAAAGAATTTAAATAAATAACAAAATTTATAAACACTAAATATTTTTAAAATAAATGGTTAAAACAATATTTTCATATATGTTATAAATATGTATTTATATAAGTATTTTATTCATAATTGTGAATGCATGTAATTAAAAATATATTATATGATAAAAGCTTGATAAATAAAGTTAAATAATAAGGTTGATAATAACTCTATGTAATATCTAACTTTTTCAAGAATACCCGATCATCAAATTCCCAAATCTCTATTAATCCGCTATTCAATTTATGTTTATTCGTTATATCTTATCAAATCATTATCAGTTTAGGTATTTGATAACGTAGGTATTTCACTCTACTTTTTCCTTATTTTAAATTTTTTGCAGGCATATGCGTATTTTATGATATTTACATATTATATAGATACACTATTGCAACTGTTTAATCCTTGTGTGTATATCAGTTTAATGCCTAACTTACTCTATGCTTATTTGCTTAATTGATCGCATTCGGAGAGGTTCATCATAATCACAGTATTAGTATGATCATACGACCGTCGTAGTAGCCAATGCCCTCTTCGCATGGCAAAGGTTTTACCAACAATAATTATTTTCTCATTGGCATAATTGTTTATCTCACAGGAACAACTTGCGTTTTCTTTTATATATTATATTGTATCTCAAGTTTACTAGTGTTTTACTCACTCAACCTCGTGATGACAAAATTATTTGTATTTTATATGCATATGTAGGTCATCATAGATGCTTCAACTAGACCCTGAAATCGGGTAACATTCTAAATGTCCCCGATTGATGAAGTTTAGCGACTTTGCACATCTAGGGTCTGTACACCCTGATTGTTCAAGATGTCTTGATGTTGTGTATACTACACCTATGCTTGGTGATGCAACAACGCGTTTTAAAGAAAAAGCTTTTTCTGCATACACTCAAGAAGAGAAAAAGGCATTAAAGATTGAAACAAAAGCATTCTACTCTAACTATGGCACTACTCGACAATATTTTCCATAAGGTGGGAAGTATTAAGATGTGTGCATCTTTGTTTCAACATATCAAGATGAGAAGTATGGAAAATACAAAAGAAAGCAAGAAAATTATGTTGAAGTTCCAATTCAAAAACTTTAACATATTGAAGGGTGAGAGTGTCGAGGATATGCTAACTAGGTTTAATCATCTGATTGCTGAGCTGAATAAACTGAAAATGGAACCAAGTGAATTAGATAAGATTGATACCGTTAAGCATGAACTACCGAATTCTTATTCAACTTTTCTGATGGTGCTGAATGAAAATAATTTCTTCAAAAATTAAGATCTTACTGCTACGGAGTTTATGCAGAAAATAAAAGATAGAGAATATGACATGAAGTGCCAAAATTCGTCAAAAATAAACTCAAGATCCAACATTATATGCCGTTTCTTTACCTCTGAGCAGCACTATAACTCCAATTAATGCGTTCCTCACTCAATCATCTCAAGATGTGCCATCTTCATTTACTGAATCAATGCCAAATGGGTGTTTCAAGGGGTCTAAATAATATATCTTTACTCAACCACCAAATGTAAACATTAAAGAAGCTAAGCAACACTTTGCGTTTCTTAGTGCTTTCATGAGTTCATAAAAAATTTGGGGAGTGGTAAGATTGTGTAGCATCGCGTTTCCTGTTACAGTTTATGAAATAATAATATTAGTTATTATGAGATGGGCTTGTGTTAGGTTAAATAAATGTGGTTAATGGACTTGGATTAGTAAGAAATAAAGAGAGACCATAGGCTTAAGCCCATGACCCATAATATATAAACCACAACTATCCCTATTCCATTCATTCCACCCATTCCATACACCATCCAAAACACACACTTAAGCACTCTCTCTTTTTCTCTCTTTCTCTAGCTGAAATAACATGAAGAAACCGAGCATCGATACAAGGTAATGATGTTATGATCTTATATGGATCCAAACCCTCTACATATTGTCGCGAAACGACGAGCCGACACCCTCAACCGTTAAAATCATAAGATCTGGATGAAATCGGGTATAAACGGATTAAAAGTCGAGCTTTGGTTTCACCCTAGCTCGGATTTAGATCGATCAGGAAGAAAAACGGTGTAAAACACGTTTTTCCGGCATGGCGGTGCTGGAAAGAAGTCGTACGAGGAAGGGAATGCCAGAGATTGTTTCTGACATTCTCTGACCTAACCCTAGGCGCATGTAATGAATTCGTCAAGCAACTCATTACGGAGAATTAACGAATGAGCCCTCATTCGTTAGGCTCGTTCGCTGTGCCATTTCTTTAAGGAAAAATAACGAAGGAAACTTATTCGTTAAGGCATTCTCTGTTCCCATTCGTTATGGAAAGAATAACGAATGAACTGCCATTCGTTAATAGAGAACTAACGAATGAACCCTCATTCATTACAAAGGTTCATTCGTTATAAAGGTCAATTCGTTAGAAGGTCCTTCGCTATGAAAGAACATTCGTTAAAAAATTTCATTCGTTATAAAGGTCCATTCGTTATGAGATAACTAATGAGTCCATTCGTTATGAAAGAAAACGCGATTTAGGAAGCAACGAATGAGCCCCAACTGATAACGAATTCGACTTTGAATGAATGACAGAAAGGTCCCTGGACATAGAATAAAATGGTTTAATTACACAAAAGCACTTGAAATTTATTAATTGATGAAAGATACCTTAAAGGGGTAACGAGTTAACAATAAAATATAATAATAGAATTCTAATGGAAAATTTGTTAAGAACAGTTAATGAAATTTTTTTTTTCCAAGCTGACCTAGCAACATAACCCCATCAAGGGGCTTTGCCCCATGGACCCCGCTAGGGGCTGCTGCCTCTACAATCCCGCTCATAGGGGCGCTGTCCCCGGATCCCCATTTTTTGATGGTTATAATTAAAGTAGAAGCGCAATATGGGTAGTGATATTTAATTGATACGTGTATTTGTTATTCAGTTAGTCGCGCACAACTAAAGAAAGGAATAACCATTAATGGTGAACGTAACATGACACAGGTGAGTTTCTTGCCCATTTCATTGTTATGTTTTCGGGGCTGTGTGCATACTCGATGTGATTAGTTAATACACTTACCCTTAGTGGTAAGTGTATGAATTATATGATTTATGTGATGATGATTTATGTTATTAATGAATGCTTGTCAGTACGTGATCGATCTTCGGATATTGCACATATGGCAAAGAAAGGTGAGTTTTATATAGATGCATGAATGATATATGAATGATAAGAATATGTGTGAATGTATATAATAGAATTTATGTGTAAAGAAGCGTATGTATGGTCATATGCAAAGAAGGGATCAGACCCTAATAATATCTGAGAGAGAAGGGACTAAACCCTAATAATATCCGAGTTAGAGAAGGAAGGGATCAGACCTTAATAATATCTGAGATAGAGAAGAAAGAGACCAGACACTAATAATATATGAGATTGAGAAGAGAGGGAGCAGACCCTACAAATATCTGAGATGGTAAAGATAGTTATGTACGTATTATGAAAGTATGAATGTGTGATGGTATGAACAAATGTATGAATGAACGTATAAAAGTATGTAATATTTACGAATGAAAGAAAGGTTACAAGCCAAGTATGTAATATGTATCTTCAGATAAGTATATTTGTAAGTATGTGAATGTATTGTATGTTGCCTAATTAACTAGAACTCACTCAGCGTAGCTGACTTTTAGTATGCACGCATATGAGTAGAATGAGGCAGCTAGTTTGAGGAGGGCACATGGTAGATGAATAAGAAGCTGTCATTCGATGAATTATGATATGTTCATGAACGATGTTTTAACATGATATACAAAGATGTTTGTTTAAGACAAGTTTTTATAATGTTATGAAATGTTGATTGAAAGTTTTTATATTCCGCGAAAGTTTTAATTCACTCTGATATTTATAACTGTGTTTATGAGTAAATCCAACGCCAAAGTAGGGCACGGGGACTGGGGCTTTACAAGTTGGTTTCAGAGCATAAGTTTGAGAGAATTAAGCATCCTACATGCTTAGACTAGGACAGAGAATGAGACTTAGATAAGAAAAGAAAGAAGATGCAAGTTCAAGAAAGCCATGTGTCACTCAAGAAAGCTCAGTAAAGGTAAAGTATGTGATTAATTTCACATGTAATGTAAGAATGTGTAAGAAAGCTAGCTTAAATTCTACGGATATGGGTATATGATTATATGAAATGTTTATATGTCTAACTATTAAGAGTAGAACTAGCACAAGTGGACTCGCAAAGGGAAGTTTATAGGACACGGAGAGTAACTTCATCAGCTAATCATAGTTGGCCATTGTTATTTCCTATTAACCTTACTTTCCTTATACTATACAGTTCCTTAAGTGATGCCGTTTGTGTTTCCTTATAGAATACAAATGGCTGTATTAAGAAAGGTCGTCGGTCAAGGAAGACGTACTGGACGTCGTGGTAGGCCACATCTTATCCGAGAACCTTCTGTAGAATCAACTACTAACTCAGGGGAAGAAGGAAGTGCAGCTGCACGGATTCTGGGCAACAATGAAGGGTTTCAACTTGACCATGCTGTTCAGGTAGCCAATGCTCAAGTTGTAGCTGCTGCAGTGAAGAACCTGCAACCTAAAAAGTCTGTTGGAAGCCATGAAAGGACCATTGAGAGGGAAGGGGTTGACGGTAAGAAAGATGATGACGGGAAAGGTGACTCGAGTGATGTTCGATCTGTGAAAATTGAATACAGAAGGAGAGGCTGAGGCGGGTGTAACTACAAGTCATTCAAAGGTTTTGACTCGACGAAGCTGACTGGTTTAGAATAAGCAATCGCTAGTCTTCAATGGATAACCACCATGGACAAGGTTATCCGAATTAGCGAGTCTCGTCCTTAGCATGCAGTAGGTTATGCCACCCAATCGTTCAGAGATGAAGCCATGTACTGGTGGGAGTCAGTAGATCAGAAGAAGACTTGAGAAGAAATATTAAGGCTATCAGGTGGGATGATCTGAAGGAGATGGTGATGAAACGTTTTTGTGCTGATGCTGAAGTCGAAAGGGCTAAGATGAAATTTCTGAACTTGAGGGAGGGTAAGATGACATACCGCGAATATACTACTGAATTCAACCGCATGTCAAGGTTGGTGCCTGACAATGTGACTACTGAAGCCAAAAGGATCAAGTGTTATATATGAGGACTACAATAGAACGTTTACACCTTGGTCAAGACTAGTAAACCTGCTACTTTCGACTCTTCTATTGAACTTGCAGTCATGGTTTACGAGGATCTAGTTGTTGATGAGGTGGTGATGGAAGAGAAGAAAGAGAAGAAGTAGGGGGTGTGGGATAAGAGGTCATGCAAGATGTGTGGTAAGATTCACGGTGGTGAGTGCAAATGAGGTAAAGGTACGAATGTTTCTCACAAGTGTGTTAAAGCTCACGGTGGAGAGTGCAGGCTTGGGTCGAATGCATTTACATTGGTGGGAAGGTGGGGCATTATGCTCCTGATTGCACTACAAAGCCCACATACTAAAAGTGCGGTAAGGCTGGTCATATGGTAAGGGAGTGTACTGACAGTGAAGCTGGAGGAATCGGAAAGAGAGATGCCGATCAAGGAAGTCTATGGACTAGAGCCTACATGTTGACTCAGGAACAAGCTAAGTAGATCCCTAATGTTGTGATGGGTACGTTTCTAGTAAATGGTATTTCTCCTTCCGTATTGTTTGATTCAGGTGCGAATAGAAGATTTGAAGCTACGACATTTACTAAGTAATCAAAGATGAAATATTGCCGTATGTCTGAAACTTTTAAAGTTGAAACCGCGAGTAAGACCTCGGTTAGAATATTGAGAATGGTTAAGGATTGTAAGATAGAATTAGAGGGACATGAGTTCCCTGTTAGTTTGTATGTTATGAACTTAGGAGGGTTCGATGTGGTTTTGGGAATGGATTGGCTAACTGAGTTTGAGGCTTAGATAGTGTCTAAGAGTATATTAATAAGGTTACAATCCTTTGATGGTGGTACGGTGATGGTTTATGGTGATAAAGAAAGTTCAGGGCTTAATGTCATTTCGATGATAAAAGCCGAAGGACTGTTAAGGCGAGGGTGTGGTGCCTACCTGGCGTATGTTGTTAAATCTATGGCCAAGATGAAAGAAGTGAAATATGTTTCTTTTGTGTGCGACTATCCAGAAGTGTTCCCTGAGGACCTTCCGGGGTTGCCACCAGAGCGTGAGATAGAATTCCAGATAGACTTAATACCAGGAGCACAGCCCGTCGCGAAAGAACCTTACCGCCTAGCGCCATTTGAGATGAAAGAACTGATTACCCAACAACAAGAACTCCTCGACGGGTTTTATATGACCAAGTGTGACCCGTAGGGTGCACAAGTGTTGCTTGTCAAGAAGAATGTTGGAAGCATGAGATTGTGCATAGACTATCATGAGTTGAATAAGCTTACGGTGAAGAACAGATATCTGTTGCCACGGATTGATGATTTGTTTGATCAACTAAAAGGTTCGAGTTGGTTCTCACGAATAGACCTTAGATCAGGGTATCATCAGCTAAAAGTGAAAGAAGCAGACATCCCTAAGACAATGTTTCAGATGCGGTATGGACACTACGAGTTCCTTTGTAATGTCGTTCGGTCTGACGAATACTCCCGCGGCGTTTATGGACATGATGTATACGGTATGTCGGCCGATGTTGGACAAATCAGTTATCGTATTCATTGATGATATATTGATTTATTCCAAGAGCGAGTCTTACCATGATGAATATTTAAGAGAAGTGTTGGCGGTTTTAAAGGAAGAGAAGTTGTATGCTAAGTTTTCGAAATGTTCATTTTGGTTGCGAGAAGTGCAATTTCTTGGGCACGTGATAAATCCTGAAGGGATTACCGTAGACCCAGTTAAGATTGAGGCGATAACAAACTGGAAGACTCCGCAAAACTCGACTGATATACGAAGTTTATTAGGGTTGGCTAGCTGTTACAGAAGATTCATTGAAGGCTTCTCCAAGATAGTTGCACCATTGACTGGTATGAGCAGAAAGTCTGTAGTATTCAGTTGGGGTAACATTCAAGATGAAACTTTTGAGGAATTGAAGAAAATACTCACACAAGCTCCAATACTTGCTTTACCTGATGGTAATGAGGTTTTGGTGGTTTGTACTGATGCCTCGCAACGTGGGTTAGGTTGCGTGTTGATGCAATGTGGAAAAGTGATAGCTTATGCGTCCAGATAGCTGAAGGTTCACGAAAGTTAGCAACATGGTGCATGCTCTAAAGATACGAAGACACTACCTATATGGTACTAAGTGTACTATTTACAACGATCATAAGAGTTTGAAGTACTTCTTAGAGTAGAAGGAGTTGAACATGAGACAGAGGAGATGGTTAGATTTGATTAAGGACTACGACTGTTGTTTTGGATAAAAATAAGCTAAGGGAAAGTATCCGAATACGTAATTGTGAGGTCTAGTGCTATGATATTAACAACGAATGTATGAACGAAATAGAGATGAACACAACGATTTGTTGCGAGGATAAACCCTATGATCTTGTTTGGATCAAAGGAAAAAAACCCTGGGTGATGACAACTCGTCAATCAGCAAGTTATTAATCAAAAAAGGTGTGACACTCGTCAATTTCAGGTTAACTCTGTTAATCTAAACTCCGTTAATTCAAACTTAATATCACACGAACTGTAACGCATATCTCATTACATTTAAACTAGGGTTTAGATGACGCATGACAATCACTACACAAGTAGTCTTTCGGAATTTCACCAAAACACACACGAGTCGACTCAAACCATTGGTGAACAAACGATGAATATTATAAACAAGTACTTGGTATAATTACTTGTTGCGTTTATATGTGTAAACTTGTACTTGTATGTATAACATCACGTTATGGATGAAAAATATTAGTTTGTATTAGAATTAAACTAAATTAAACTTGAGGGTGCTAGTTGTAACATATGATATATTATCTTAATATATAAACAACATTAACATAAACCCTAACCCTCTTCTCCCTCTCCCTCCCCCACCTGCGACGGCAGCCCCCTTCCCCCCTTGGATCGACCGAAACACACAACACACATACACATACAATCATCCTTGCAACTTGTTGAAGGCTTAAGGTGTTACTAGGTAAACTAAACACTATATACAACCTATTCTATTGATTTTTGGCATCGTTGAACACATTAATCATAAAACCTAATTGTTATATATGTTGATTATTGATATGCTAAGGTTGTATGTATGATTGTTAGTTCATAGGTTAATTGTTTATCGATTTTTGATGAAAACTGATGCTGGACAGATTATTGAATTCGTGTTTGGACGACTGTAACTCGATGTTAATTTTATGTTTTAATGCGATTGTTGATTCTACAGTATACTAGGTCGAGTCTAGTTTCTGAAAAGTCCGAGTTTGTAATATTTGGACGTATAAAAGTCTGTTTTTATTATTTTACAAAACTGTTGTGCAAGGCTGATTTGGGAGACCTGCTGTTAGGCTGTTTTGCGACTAAGATATCTCATAAACTACAAGAACAAATGGGTTGGTTCCACTTCTGGAAGAAAACACATTGAGTTAGGAACCTAACCCAATTGGTCTTGCATTAATTGGATTTGTCATTTAACGGAAATAACAAATAACATTCTGTTGCGCAAGATAATGATTATTGTGTGTTTGCTGTGATGTTTTGATCTTTGTGATAAAACCATATATGATAAAAATATAATAAAAATTGGTTTAGAAACCTAACTCACGTGTGCTTCTGTGATAATTTTTGGTGATTTATTTGATTTGTTAGAATTTATTAATAAGAGTAATCTTGTCGAGTGAAAATCTGCATGGATAATTTAGCTGCTGTATTATTTAAATTGTCATGAAAAGTGCATAACCGAGCGATGTTTGCTATGTTTTGACCAAATTTCCCATTTGGGGGATAATTGCTAGAAATTTACAATATTAATACTTGACACGTAAGTAGTTTTTCACAAATGTAATGTATCACCAACGTGTTTGTCGAGTCGCACTTATTTCACAAACGAAGCACGAAACGCATCTCATGCATAAGTTGTATGTGTCGAGTCTAGGGACTCACTCGTAGTTTAAATACTTAGAAAATCTCGTTTTTGTTTTTAGAACACTAGTGAGGATTTTCTGTGATGCACACCTTTTTCTCGGATCCTTTTGGTTATCTTCGCAAACAGTGAGTTTCACGTTCCCCTTTATACTCTTTTAAACGCTTTTTACTTTGGGGAGATAACATACTCCAACGCTGTAGATTTTGTTAGTTTTTATATATCACTTGTAAGGCTAAGTGGCAAACAAACCAACTAAAGTCCTTCATAACATCGAACCGGTTAATATTTGGATAATAGCGAGTCACTGTTGAGTAGTACTACTGGGTTTGACAAACCCCACCCAACTCTAAAATCGACTGTAGGTCGAGTTGGTGTAATCTTGGCTAACACATTACCATGGTCGTGGTTGACATGGTAACAAGGCAATTGATAAACAGTCAGCTTCGGTGTCGAACACTTAGTAATACTTGTTGATAGGTTAGCTACCTATTGATATATAAAATGACTTAACACTATCTGGTAACGCAAAACGTAAACGCAAACGCAAACGCTTTATTTATATAAACTTGTGAACTCACCAAACCTGTGTTGACACTTTTAGTATGCTATTCTCAGGTAGCCGAGGCGGGCGCGCGGTTTAGGACATGCATTCGCTAAACACCATTGTTTTAGAAACTGCTTTTAATTTCTGTCTTGACAACTTGGGTTTTTAAGTCGTCCTGTGTGGCGCAACTGTTTTGGTTTACGATTTACGCTTCCGCATTTTTACTTAAGACTTGATGTCTTGGTTGTTTGAAAACTTTATTTATGGTGTTTGATTGTAACTAATGATTCCGATCCAGTTAGTTCACACCCTCTGACGGTAAAACTCCGTTAGTGGATTTTGAGGGTGTGATAGATTGGTATCAGAGCCATTGGTTATAGCGAACTAGAATTGCATGCATACTAGACTATAACCGTAACGACCCATTAGTTATGATCTTACGCACTGCATATAAGTATATAGATATGATATATATTTAGTTACTCATTTTCTTTGTCTCTTAACCTCATTCATTCGTACGCGCGTAACCCATACACGACTTATCCTGTAAGGATGTCGACGCCATCGTCATCATCATCCGACCCGATGTCTCACGCCCCTGGAAAGGAACCGCATCTTCCCAACTCATCACCACCCCGAGTAGTCCTGGAACTCGCAGCCCCCGCACCGAAGAGGTATCGCCCATCTGGAGACGTGTATGAGGACAATGGTCACTGGAGTTGGTACCCCGAGTCTAGTCGAGCGGATCGTTTACTGTGTGCAAGTTCCACCGTTACGTCTCCCAGGTTGTCCTACATCCTTCAAAATGCTACCACCCCCAAACACTCCCGATGGAGCGCGCTTTCGAAGCCCTCGTTTCTTGTTTAGAGCGTGAGGTTGACATTATGCACTCGACTAGAGCAAACGTGGGAGAATTGAAAGAGAATGGAATCTATGTCCGAGAGAGAATTTCCTTACTGACCGAAGCCATGAAGGAAGTTCAGGATGCTCATGTTCAGCAAATGGAGATAATGAACAAAATGCAAGCAGAGATGATAGATTTGCATGCAAAATTTTTAGTGCAAGAGCCCTTGCAGCGACAGCTCTAGCCCGCTAGGACACACTAGGGGCGCAGATTGCCCCGGATGCAGAAGAACCTGAGGAAGAACCCGAGGAAGATACTGAGGAGAATGCACACTCGGACGTGTTCTCAGGCGACGACATCTAGATGTCTGGAAGAAACGCTGGTCATGGTCGCGGTAACATTAACCTAACCGCAACAGAACTCCAAACCCTACTGAATGACCATGCGGCGGCAGCTCTAGCTGCGCACGTTCATAATCAAGCCAGAGGTCAAGCTAGAGTCAGTACTTTCAAGAACTACCTAGACTGCAAGCCTAATTCATTTGACGGAACTGAGGGAGCCATAGATTTCCTGCGTTGGGACGAGAAGGCAGAGTCAGCTTTCGAGATGTGTAACGGTCCACCAGCCAGCAGGGTCAAGTTTGCTGCTGGAACATTGCAAGATTCTGCCCTCACCTGGTGGAACTCCAATGTGCAAATTCTTGGGTTGGATTTGGCAAACGCTATGAACTGGGAGGAATTCAAGAATATGATGCGAGAAGAGTATTGTCCTAGAGAGGAAATCGCGAAGTTGGAGTCGGAATTTTAGGCGCTGAAAATGGTGGGTTCCGAGATTGAAGCCTACACCACCCGTTCCCACGAACTGGCGGTGATGTGTCCGCGGATGGTTGACCCGTCGCGTAAGAGAATCGAGATGTATATCAATGGTTTGGTACCCCAGATTCAGGGTATGGTGACGTCTTCCAAACCGGCTAAAATTCAGCAAGCGATCCGAATAGCCCACAAACTGACGGACCAAGCAGTGGCACAAGGTTCGTTACCACCTAGCGGTTCCACCTTCCAAAACCCGTGATAACACAAGCATTGACAATAGCAACATCAACTCTATGAATGGAAAGAGAAAGTTTGACAACACCATTTCCTCATCATCGAACCCTCCACAGCAACAACACCACCGTAAACCCGAACTCGCTTGGAACTTCAATAATCAGGGTTCCAACAATAACAACAACGGTGGCAGACAGGGTTCGAGTGGCTATGCTGGAAAGTACCCGAAATGCAACAAGTGAAACTATCACCATGCTGGCCCATGTGACCGTATCAAGTGTCTGCGATGCGGAAAATTGGGTCATCAGGCCAAGGACTGTAGGGGAGACCTAGCGGCTAAGGGTGCTCCTAAACAGCCTATAGCGACAAAATGGTGCTTTGAGTGTGGTCAAGAGGGTCACTTCAGGAAGGATTGTCCCAAACTGAAGCAGAATGAGAACAATGAAGGCAATAACAGTGGCGGGAGCAGTGGTAAAAGTAGAGCTTTCGTCATTGGGTCGGGCCAGGCCCGCAGCGATCCGAATATGGTTACCGGTAAGTTCCCTGTGAACGACTGTTCTGCTTCTGTTTTGTTTGACACTGGAGCTGATAGGAGTTTTGTATCGAAAGTCTTTAGTAAACTCTTAGAATTAACTCCAACCCCGTTAGATGCTAAGTTTCCTGTTGAATTAGCTGACGGTAAGTCTACAGAAACAACTCATGTACTAGCGAGATGTAAGTTGAAACTGTCGGGTCATACCTTTGATATCGACCTTATACCCTTTACGCTTAGTAGTTCGATGTCGTTGTCGGCATGGATTAGCTATCTAAGAATAGAGCTGAGATTATATGTCACGACAAGATAGTCCACATCACTACCTCTTCTGGCGAAATCATCTCGATACAGGGCGAGAAGAGCGGCATGACTACAAGCGTCATCACCCTCATGAAGGCGCAGAATTATTTGCGAAAGGGCCATCCGGCGATTTTAGCTCATATTGTCGAGAAACCCGCGGAGGAGAAGCGAATCGAAGACATACCGATTGTGCGAGATTTTCCGGATGTCTTCCCGGAGGATTTTCCTGGACTCCCACCTATTTGACAAGTCGACTTCCAAATTGAATTAGCCCCCGGTGCTGCACCCATAGCACGAGCCCCATATCGGCTCGCACCGGCGGAGCTTCAGGAGTTGTCTACTCAACCATAAGACTTGTTGGATAAAGGTTTCATCCAACCCAGCTCATCACCATGGGGAGCACCTGTCTTATTTGTTCGAAAGAAAGATGGGACTTTCAGCATGTGCATCAATTACCGGGAGCTGAACAAGGTTACGGTCAAGAACCGTTATCCCCTACCCCGAATTGATGATCTGTTCGACCAGCTTCAAGGATCGAGTTACTACTCGAAGATCGATTTGAGATCTGGTTACCATCAATTAAGAGTGCGCGAAGAAGACATTTCAAAGACGGCATTCAGAACTCGGTACGGTCACTATGAGTTTTCGGTTATGCCTTTTGGCTTAACCAACGCACCAGCTGTATTTAAGGATCTCATGAACAGAGTATGCAAGGCGTACCTCGACAAGTTTGTGATTGTTTTCATTGATGATATCCTCGTTTACTCCAAGAACAAGACCGACCATGAAGAACACTTGAGGTTAATCCTGGAATTGCTAAAGAAGGAACAACTATACGCTAAACTCTTGAAATGCGAATTTTGGCTTCGCGAGATTCACTTCTTAGGACATGTGATCAATGAGAATGGTATCTATATCGATCCCGGCAAGGTAGAGGCCATCAAAAACTGGGAAGCACCTAAGACTCCGCATGAGGTGAGACAATTCCTAGGACTGGCTGGCTACTACCGACGTTTCATCGAGGGATTTTCAAAGATTGCTCAACCCCTCACCGCATTGACACCCAAGGGCACTAAGTACAATTGGGGTGATGCGCAGGAATCTGCTTTCCAACTGATGAAAACAAAACTCTATAGCGCGCCTATCCTAGCCATCCCCGAGGGAACGGAAAACTTTGAAGTGCACTGTGATGCATCGATACAGGGTCTCGGTTGCGTCTTAATGCCACTCGAGAAAGTAATAGCCTATGCCTCTCGACAACTGTGAATACACGAGAAGAACTATACGACCCATGACTTGGAACTTGGAGCTGTGGTGTTTGCTCTTAAGATATGGAGACATTACTTGTACGGTACCAAGTTTACCATTTACACTGACCACAAGAGTCTCCAACATATCTACGATCAAAAGGAGTTGAACATGCGACAACGTCGTTGGGTCGAGCTACTTAAGGATTATGACTGTGCCATCAAGTACCACCTGGGCAAGGCCAATGTAGTGGCTGATGCTCTCAGTATAAAAGAAACCGATAAACCTAGACGGGTGCGAGCATTACAACTCACGATTCACGCCAACTTACCTGATCAAATTCGTGATGCTCAACTCGAAGCGTTGAAAGACGATAACCTCCCATCAGAACTCATGCGGGGCATGGACAAGCAGCTTGAAACCAAATCAGACGGAGTCCGATATTTTGAAAACCGGATTTGGGTCCCTCGATACGGAGAGTTGAGAACTCTAGTGATGGACGAAGCACACAAGTCCCGATATTCCATTCACCCTGGCTCAGATAAAATGTACCATGACCTAAAGGCACTTTACTTGTGGCCAAACATGAAATCCGATATTGCCACCTACGTGAGCAAATGCTTGACTTGTGCAAGAGTCAAAGTGGAATATCATAAACCATCTGGTCTGCTACAGCAACCGGAACTTCCAACGTGGAAATGAGAACACATTTCCATGGATTTCATCACGGGATTACCCAAAACAACGACGGGATGCGAAACCATATGGGTGATCGTTGACCGGTTGACTAAGTCTGCGCATTTCTTAGCGATCAAGGAATCGGACAAAATGGAAAGACTGACTCGCATCTATATGAAAGAAGTAGTGTCTAGACACGGAGTACCTGTCTCAATCATATCTAATCGAGATTCCCATTTCAATTCGCACTTTTGGAAGTCACTACAGAGCGCACTAGGCACCCGCCTCGATATGAGCACAGCATACCATTCTCAAACGGATGGGCAAAGTGAACGCACCATTCAGACCGTGGAAGACATGTTGCGTGCATGCGTGTTGGATTTCGGAAAAGTTTGGAACCTTACTTGCCTTTGGTAGAGTTTTCGTATAATAACAGCTACCACGCAAGCATTAAAGCAGCGCCGTTTGAAGCGTTGTACGGACGGAAGTGTCGATCACCTCTTTGCTGTACAGAAGTGGGTGATAGCCAAATCACTGGTCCAGAATTAATACTTGAAACCTCTGAAAAGATTGTCCAAATCCGAAACCGCATGGCAGCAGCACGAGATCGCCAAAAGAGTTACGCCGACAAGAGCCGAAAACCACTGGAATTCCAAGTGAACGACCAAAATTTTACTCAAAGTCTCACCTTGGAAAGGTGTAGTTCCCGTTGGAAAGAGAAACAAACTCAACCCACGATACGTTGGCCCATACCGGATAACCGAACGTGTTGGTCCGGTAGCATACCGATTGGATTTACCAACAGAACTCAGTGGCGTACATAACGTTTTCCATGTATCCAACTTGAAGAAATGCCTTTCTGACGAAACACAAGCAGTTCCTTTGGGCGAGTTGCAAGTTGATGAACAGCTACGCTTCATCGAAGAACCAGTCGAAGTTTTGGATTGGGAAACCAAAACACTCAAGCACAGCAAATTCCAATCGTTAAAGTTCATTGGAACTCGAGACATGGACAAGAGTTCACGTGGGAACCCGAGGATCAAATGATGAAAAAGTATCCTCACCTTTTTGAAGGGTTGACCAAACACCGAAAACCGCGAAAGTCGACAAACCGTCAGAAATCACCGGAGGTATGAATTAAATTCCGGGACGAAATTTCTTTCTACTAGGGGATGATATGACAAACAGAAAATTTTTTCCTTTTTCAGACACCCATCGTGACTTGACTCAAATTTTCGGGACGAAAATTCTTTCAACATGAGAATGATGTGACACTCGTCAATTTCAGGTTAGCTCCGTTATTCCAAACTCCATTAATTCAAACTTAATATCACACGAACTGTAATGCATATCTCATTACATTTAAACTAGGGTTTAGATGACGCATGCCAATCACTACACAAGTAATATTTCAGAATTTCACCGAAACACACACGAGTCGACTCAAACCATTGGTGAACAAACAATGAATATTATAAACAAGTACTTGATATAATTATGTGTTGCGGTTATATGTGTAAACTTGTGCTTGTATTTATAACATCACGTTATGAATGAAAAATATTAGTTTGTATTAGAATTAAACTAAATTAAACTTGAGGGTGCTAGTTGTAACATATGATATATTATCTTAATATATAAACAACGTTAACATAAACCCTGACCCTCTTTTCCCTCTCCCTCCCCCACCTGCGACGGCAGCCACCTTCCCCCCTTGGATCGACCGAAACACACAACACACATACACATACAATCATCCTTGCAACTTGTTAAAGGCTTAATGTATTAACTAGGTAAACTAAACACTAAATGCAACCTATTCTATTGATTTTTGGCATCGTTGAACACATTAATTATAAAACCTAATTGTTATATATGTTGATTATTGATATGCTAAGGTTGTATGCATGATTGTTAGTTCATAGGTTAATTGTTTATCGAGTTTTGATGAAAACTGATGCTGGACAGATTATTGAATTCGTGTTTGGACGACTTTAACTCGATGTTAATTTTATGTTTTGATACGATTGTTGATACTACAGTATACTAGGTCGAGTCTAGTTTCTGAAAAGTCCGAGTTTATAATTTTTGGACGTATAAAAGCCTGTTTTTATTATTTTACAAAACTGTTGTGCAAGGATGATTTGGGAGACCTGTAGTTAGGCTGTTTTGAGACTAAGATATCTCATAAAATACAAGACCAAATTGGTTGGTTCCACTTCTGGAAGAAAATACATTGAGTTAGGAACCTAACCCAATTGGTCTTGCATTAATTGGATTTGTCATTTAACAGAAATAACAAATAACATTCTGTTACGCAAGATAATGATTGTTGTGTGTTTGCTGTGATGTTTTGATCTTTGTGATAAAACCATATATAATAAAAATATAATAAAAATAGGTTTAGTAACCTAACTCACGTGTGCTTCTGTGATGATTTTTGGTGATTTATTTAACTTGTTAGAATTTATTAATAAGAGTAATCTTGTCGAGTGAAAATCTGCATGGATAATTTAGCTGCTGTATTATTTAAATTGTCATGAAAAGTGCATAACCGATCGATGTTTGCTATGTTTTGACCAAATTGCCCTTTTGGGGGATAATTTCTAATAATGTACAATATTAATACTTGACACGTAAGTAGTTGTTCACAAATGTAACGTATCACCAACGTGTTTGTCGAGTCGCACTTATTTCACAAACGAAGCACGAAACGCATCTCATGCAATAGTTGTATGTGTCGAGTCTAGGGACTCACTCGTAGTTTAAATACTTAGAAAATCTCGTTTTTGTTTTTAGAACACTAGTGAGGATTTTCTGTGACACACACCTTTTTCTCGGATATTTTTGGTTATCTTCGCAAACAATGAGTTTCACGTTCCCCTTTTTACTCTTTTAAACGCTTTTTACTTGGGGGAGATAACATACTCCAACGCTGTAGATTTTGTTAGTTTTTATATATCACTTGTTAGGCTAACTGGCAAACAAACCAACTAAAGTCCTTCATAACATGAAACCGGTTAATATTTGGATAATAGCGAGTCACTGTTGAGTAGTACTACTGGGTTTGACAAACCCCACCCAACTCTAAACTCGACTGTAGTTCGAGTGGGTGTAATCTTGGCTAACACATTACCATGGTCGTGGTTGACATGGTGGCAAGGCAATTGATAAACAGTCAGCTTCGGTGTCGAACACTTAGTAATACTTGTTGATAGGTTAGCTACCTATTGATATATAAAATGACTTAACACTATCTGGTAACGCAAAACGTAAACGCAAACGCAAACGTTTTATTTATATAAACTTGTGAACTCACCAACCCTGTGTTGACACTTTTAGTATGTTATTCTCAGGTAGCCGAGGCGGGCGCGCGGTTTAGGACATGCATTCGCTAAACACCATTGTTTTAGAAACTGCTTTTAATTTCTGTCTTGACAACTTGTGTTTTTAAGTCGTCCTGTGTGGCACAGCTGTTTTGGTTTACTATTTACGCTTCCGCATTTTTACTTAAGACTTGATGTCTTGGTTGTTTGAAAACTTTATTTATGGTGTTTGATTATAACTAATGATTCCGATCCTGTTAGTTCACACCCTCTGATGGTAAAACTCCGTTAGTGGATTTTGAGGGTGTGACAAAAGGTTACAAGTGTTTTGGAGATTACAATCAACGTTACAATGAAAGCTAGTGTGTAGAGAGAAGTATGAATTCTGCTCTAGTTTGTGTGAGTACAAGTTAGTTCTTAATTGATCGTTATCTCGATAATATAAAGAAAATATCAACTAGCAACATTTCCTAATAATCCGCCACTCGTCCATAACTCCTCCAACGTTCATTGACTACGTGCTTGGGAGCTTTCCAGTAGCGAACTTTAAGGTAGACCAAGTCATAAAGTCGTTATACTTGGCTCACACATCACCATTCGAATACAATCATTAGTAAAAAATAATACCGAGGATCCTTGATCCTTCATAAATTGAAACATATCTCAAGGATAATCTATCCACAAGACAGTCAAGAATAATGGATCCTCAGCATAAAATTCATGCCCTAACAACTGCCCCCAAAAATGGCGGGTGATAGTGGAACACAGCTGTCATTTTTGAAATTCAAATCCATGCAAATTGGAAACGATTAGACGTGTGTCAGACGGTTATTATCACTAAACTCATAAATATACGCCGCCTATATATGCGATGATTATAACCATTTTATAATCACACTTCCAGTCGTCCTTCAGGTATCCTTCTTTCTTCTTCTTTTATTTTCTTTGAACATGTCTACTGTTTCTGTATCCTCTTCTTCTTTCTATCATACCGACCCCGACGAACTTTATTCGCAAGGCATCCTTCAAGCCCCTTCTTTCTACATCTGTAAGTTTACGGATCTAGAAATTGTAGAAACCCGATCCCATTTTCCAGCCAACACTATTTTCCGACCCTTCGATTCCTTAGCCCGCAGCAAATGCATATCGAAAAAACTAGGTTTGTTTTCCAGCCCAACCGTTCCTTATAGGATTCAAGTATCCCTTTCCTGATTTCACCCAAAGATTCTTCACCTTGACGGGAATCAGTTACGTCCACACCATGCCGATGTTATGGAGAGTCCTTCATACCATAGAGAGGATAATCGAAGAGGAGGGTGTCGAGTTCGGCTTGGCTGAGTTAGCGTACCTGTACAGGTTACCCACCGCTCCAAACTCTTTGTTTTCAAATAGAAACCTCGCCAAGTGATTTCTATCTCCAAGGCTACTCTGAATAGTACCCTCTGGAGGAATCAATTTTTCTTTGTCAAAAGAGATTCCATTCCAGGTGGATCCAGAAGGGTAGGATCTAAGATCCTTAGGTTGTTTCAATAGGATACTTGATTCTTCCATTAAAACATTTCTTTTCTTATGCAGTTGAAAACTTTGCTTTAATGTCTGAGCTTCCTAGAGTCGAAGAGAGAGTCGAGAAAATCTTGTCACTGATCCTACAATCAGAACCTTTCAAGCCAAATTTATCGTAGCTTTTCAGGAGTCAAACTCAGAGTCAAACATGTCAAGTAAGGATAAGAAATTTAAATATTGATAAAAATAATTGAAAACTTATCTGTGAATTATTGTTTACGGGTGCTCAGAAGTCAAGAAAGTCCGCATCCAAGTTTTCTCTCGAAGACATTGACTGCATGTTCACCAAGAAGGATACCTCTAAATCGACTCAAGTGTCTGAGCCTCGCCTAGTCACAACCCGAGCCAAGTCAGGAGCAAAGAGGAAGAAGTGCTACGATCCAGAGAACCCCTTTGAAACCGAGAAACAGCTTATTGAGATGCTCTCGACCGTAAGGATCCTCTATCCTTTCAATCTTTATTGTTCAAGTATTCTTCTAACCTTGTCCTGTTTTCTCGTATAGGATGTTAATTCTGCTTGAAGATATCATGAAAAGATTGTTGGGGAGTATGAGGAGAATCTTGTTGCGTTGAGGTTTATGGCCGTTGCTAAAGATAAGGCTCTCTCCAAAAGGACCAAGGAGAAGAAACAGGCGGAGGATCATGCATCCACACTTGCGGTCCAAATGCAGGATGGGATCAACTGAGCTACCAACGAGAAAAAGATCTGGGCAGCTAAATCGGTTCTCCAAGCTAGGATCAAGCTGGTAACTGAGGCAAATGACCCATCTATTGACAAATCCTCATGGGACATCAAGAAGTGGAATCAAGCCTTGTCTGACTTGGATGGAGGCGAGGACGAAGAGGAAGGTGAGATGGGTTATGCATGAGGAGCAGGTGTGAGTGGAGTGAAGGATGCAAAGGAGGCTGAAGAAGAAAAGGAAGCAACCGCGGAGGGTGAAGCAGCCACGTAAACGGGGGATGAAGGATATAGAAGACAAGGTCCGAGCCCGTTTTCTTTATTTGGTTTAATGGTGTTTTTATGAACAATGGTTATGGTTTAGAATAGACAATAGTAATTTGGGTAAATGATCCATGATCCTTAAGACAATTTGCGGTGGTAACAAAGGTGGATGGATCCTCTGTTTGGGGGGATGAAACCATCGGTGCCCCTGTTCTTTATTTTCCTGCACTTATGAACAATTAGTACTACTCACTTAACCCAGGTGGATGGTCCATCTTTTGCATGGTGAAATCCGAGTTAAGGATTTTGGATAAGTCCAAGTGACTTATGTTAATAAGATAAAACTTTTAACTATATGTTTGTTATTGCGAAAGTTTGTTTAATATAGATTTAGCTTTATTGAAAATTTCAAAAATTATTCTTGATTGAAGGAAACGTTCAGGATAGAATATTCTAAAAAATTTTAAGATAGAATATCCTTAAAATTAATAAAAACAAAATTTAGGATAGAATATCCTTAGAGGGATAATTCAAAAATGTCAACTCTTTAAACAAAAATATTTAAAATCATCCTAGCTAAACCGAAACAAAGTTACAAGTAGGAATTGTACCACAAGGTCTAGGTGGACCTTAGTTTCCATAAGTGTAGAATCTTCTGTGATCCTTGCAGAAGTAATTTAAGGATTTTGAATCCATAAGACTTGATCTTCGTAATCAACTTAGAAAATCTGTTGCTAATAACTTATAATGTTAACTGGGATCAAACCCATTAAGCGGGGGACAAGCCCAAATAATAAACTAGGCACAAGCCCGTGCAACTAGGGACAAGCACGTGAACTGGGGACATGCCATAACTGGTGTCAAACTAGGGACAAGCCCGAACTAGGGACTGGCCCAAAGATACGGATGCCAACTGGGGACTCTCCCAAACCGGGATTTAGCCCAAACGTGGGATAACATGAAAATGTTATAAACCGGTGGTATAGTACGTCTACCATAAATCGTAGGATCCTACGTATAGCCGAAAACAACGAAATTGTCAGCCACTAAGCGTGTACTGGTCCCGCTGCCCTGGAATATACGTTGGATATGGTGCACTCCAGGAAAGAGTGTAGAAACTCTAATTTATAAGAAAGGTGAAAACCTTTAAACCTTAGGGGTTAATCACTTGTGTTTGTGGGGACTTTCAAGTGTTAGTACTTAGATAATTCACATCACCACACGTTTTCAAGTATATAAGTATATGTAAACATGCTTTCCACCTCAAAAGTTCGTAAAACAGTTTAGAAAGTGGGGTCGTGAAACTCACCTTATTGTAGTTCGAGCAGGTAATTTACGTCAATAAGTGTTATGCCTCGATTATAACTCGTATCCTATAATCGGTATCGTACTGTTAATACTAGTACAATGTTTAAACCAAATCGGGCTGTTTAACTAGTCTAGTTATAGCTGTTAGGCCCAAAACATTACCATAGTCTTAGATTGTGACGTTGTATACTATGAAATGTTTAAAACTGGATTTGGCTCAGTTTCACCGTTTCCCGAGCCTAGCCAAGTTGATCGTTTACGCGTTTAGGGAATAGGTAAGATCACACAAACTTAAGTAAACATGTTGATTGTTAAAATGATTTGATTTATGAAAGCATCTTGAGGTTTCGGTATCTGGATTGATCGCAGGGTTCGTTTCCGTTTTCACACGGGTTTGATTATACAAAACGCGTACAATCCACCCGAATTGTCCGGAATTCTCGTAAAAAGTTTGTTTTTATTAATTTCATTCAAAAATACGATATTTTACCACGTTTGACATTTTGACATACCAGTCAGTCCGTTAAACACAAACTGCCGGTTTCGTTAAAACAAATATAGTTTAAATCTTGGATTATTCATAACTAATTATGTACTTATATATAAATTATGGAAATTTTTGTAAAAATAAATTAAATTATGGAGAATTTTATAAAAATATTTTCAGAAATTTTATGATTAGTTATCCATTTATAAAAATTCATTTAAGGTGTTATAATTAAGTAATAAATAGCCCGTATATACCAAACGACATCCGAAAATTCCGATAATTTTTCCAAGTGGTCACAATATCAGTACATATCCCCTGCAAAATCTCCAGAATCTAACTCTTTGGTCAAAATGCCTTTTTGCGCGTTTTTCGGCTATTAAAACTCGGTTAAAACACAATTGCACAAATAATACTTAGACATCTCCAAAGGTTCTAAAACTTTACCAGTGATCTTAATATATCATTTATGGGTTCCAATCAAATCTTCATAATTCTTCATGAAGTTTAACTATTTTTCGCAAATAAACGCCAATAAATGGTAATAAATTCGCCAAATATTCTCCGTTTATCAAAAAATTACCAAATTTGAACAGAGACTCTTTTAAATGATTCCTAATGTCCCTGCAAATTTTCAGAAGCTAACAACAAGAAAGTCACAACCTAATACTTAACAGCCCCTAAACGAGTGTTACGGGTTTTCGATGAGTTTTGCTAGCTTAAACGACTTTCCGGGTCTCGGGTTGCAAACTCAGTGTATCTACATATTATATAACATCAAACAAAGCATAAATCATCCATGTAACAGCCTTGATAATTAGGGTTTCGGTTTTGGGTTCAAACCGAACTTTCAAACCGTAAAAACGTTGTATTCATGTTCTAATCCGCGTTTTTGATCAAAAGAATATATGTTCCTGGTTTGTAAACATGTTTAACATCAAAACATGATTTTACTTGATTTTTAGGGTTTTTAGATGGTTAAACATGTTTAATACTAATGAAAACCTAATTTTCCATGTTTAAATCATGTTAATTAAGTATGAAATGAATGAGAATTGAAGGTTACCTATAGGGTTTTGATGGAACAGCAGAAGAACACAGGTGCTTGTGAGTTGGTTTGATAATTTTTGTGCAAAAATATCAAGTGTAAAGCTTATGTAACAAGCAAGAACAAAAACGGGGGTAAAAGTCCACTTTGGCGGCCGGACCAAAAGGGGGGGCCCATCGTGCCTCTTTTTGGCCCATTTATGCCTCGTTTTGTGTGCCAAGGTTCAGTCTCAGTCCAAAATTTAGTTCGGGTCCGGTTTTACGCAAGAAAACTAGTTCGAGTGCGAAAAACTACGCGAAAACGAGTGTTTTTCACCCCATTTTTGTAAAATAAGAAAAACGTACTGACTCGTTGTAATATTCCAAAATGTTTTCACGGATTGCTTAGAACATGTCATATAAGTGTTTTATAAATCTTTTTCGGCTTAACGGATGCTACAATGCTCGTTTTGATATTAACGATTGCGTTTAATCTTATAGCGTATCGATAAACGAAACCTTTTTCGTTTAAAGAGTTTTAAACGTACTGGGGCCTAAATATCAATTTGTTAGCCACTATAATATATATATAACTCGTATATGACCCCTAAGTATATATACAGGTCATAATTAGTATCGGTCGGTTACTCGTTTAAGCACTACGAATTAACCGATTTATCGTTTACTCGCTATGTAATGAATAAGGTATACCTTGTTTTGTCACGAATGTCACACTTTCTTTACTCGACTTGTTTCTCTTCATCTTCTGGAACAATGTCAGTTTCAGTATCTGAATCATTTTCTTCATACATTGAAAGAAGCATTAACGAATTTTCCCCCTGATTCAGTGATTTCTCCCCCTGTTTTGGGGCAGCTGAGGTCTTCTCAACCTCATACATTAGGTTTTGAACTCTTTTTAATGCCTTCTTCAGTTCTTCAGAATTATGATGTTTTTAGGAATTGGGATTTGTTGGAGTTGGATTCATTATGGTTTCTCTGTTTAACAATGAATACACAATTGTCAGTTAGATCCATAAGTAAGTGTATTCAAGAGAAAAATAAAGATTAAGGCATAAAAAATATTTCGATTCAAACCGTTGTCTTGAATGATATTGAAACCTACACACACAACAGAAATGTGAGTTACTGTTGAAATGCGAAGTTTCAAGTTTTAAAACATATTGCAAAAATTGTCTTAATGGTAGTTAAGACAACTTCAAGGTACATATCTGCAATTTAGTCAGAACAGCTGCAGATAAAGTTCTTTTTTATTTGATTTTTGCTTTTACAGATAAAGAGAGAATCTTAAAAAGTGTTTTGTCTTTTAGCTCATAAATTCCTTATCTACTTAAGGAATGGTTGGTTTGGTATATGTCCATAAATAGTAAAGTATTTAAAAATAAAGTAATTTAGAAATAAATTTAAGTAAAAATGAAGAAAGTTTACTTGAAATACCAGATTTCTTGAGAACTTAATCACAAGATAAATAATCAAGTATGAAATAACAAATAAGCATCCTTGCTAGGAATCATTTAAGATACCCATATAAATTTTTCAAATTTAAATTTAAAACTTAATCTACCATAGACCCTATGAGAATAAGAAACACATTCAATCAAGCATACTTTGATGTAAAGTGTGCCCGGTCAACCTTCATAAGAGTATAAAGTGTGCCCGAACAGCCTTCCTATTCAAAGTACACCCGAATAACCTTCCTAGAGTACAAGGTATGCCCGAAAAAAGAAATCTAGTAGATAGTGTACCCGGAAAGTCAAATTTTGAAATTACCAAGTATATTGAGGGAACACTAGTGTACCCGAAATATATAAAGTGTGCCTGGAAGACAAGGTATGTCTGGAAACACTTGTAATTTCAAAGAGATCATAAACACAAATAACACATAGCATGCTCGGAATGAAATTAAACATATAAAAACACCTAAGTGTTCTATTGTCTAAAATTTCCAAAGAGTGCTCAGAAATCATATTCAAATATCAGGTATGCCTGGGAACTAAACTAAAATTTCCAAAGAGTGCTCAGAAATCATACCCGAAAATGACAAACTTTGATAAAAGTATCTAAGTATGCCCGGAAAGGTTATAAATCATCAAACTTTACCCGAAAATACATATTCAAACATAAACAATCAGGCTTGCCCGGAAGGTGACTAAAAATAGTAAAATCTTCCTGAAAAGTATCAAGAACTTCAAAGCACGCCCGAAATTGCCAATCTTAGATAAAAACATCTAAGTGTGCTCGGAAAGGTTATAATTCATCAAACCTTACCCGAAAATACATATTCAACTGTTTTGTGCCCGGGAAGGTTTGAAAACTTCAAACCTTGCCCGAAAATACATATTCATCCTTTTTTAGGCAAAATGCAACACTTTTTGACTTAAAAACCACTTGTCATGACATTTGTCAATTATATTTCATTAGTGATAATAGTTTGAGAGCAAATGGTGCATTTAGAGATCAAATTTCAGTTATGTTTCCTTTCAAACCATTTATTTCTTTAACTGAAAAGATCTCATTAATGGGATCATATTGACTAGGTAGCTTTCTCAATACTTCATTCTCAGCATTATTATGACAACTTAGACAGGTCAACAGCAGGTCTAGACTTAACATGAATTTCATTTCCTTGGTGATATGATTTAATTTCATTTAATGTGCATGATTCTTAATGGATAAAACATGAAGTTTTCTGATGCTCCTTATCTATTCTCAAGACTTATTTGGTTTTCTCTAGATCACCCCAATTTGACTTTGACCCGATTTGGTCAAAACTTTTAATGACAGAACATATATATATATATATATATATATATATATATTTGAAAAAATTTAAGATTCTTCTTTTCAAATTTACAAACATGTGTGACGTTGAACATTGGACTTACATGCTACGCGATTCGGACTTACAGGCCTTTCATTCAGGATGTTTAAAGGACTTATGTGATTGCCTCCACCCCTGTAGTTCTAGAGTTAACCCTCATGTTATTTAAGAATTATTCTGTTCACTGTTGTTCTGTGTCATTCTTTTAAATCAAACATTTCATTTTGGAGACCAAATACAAACTGGCTTGTGTATGACTGGATAATCACTTTTCTGCATATCATTTGGAAAGATATATATAGGAACATCCATAGACATCAATGTAACTCCACATAAGATATAGCATTGTCTTTATGTTTATATCACCTTAGATTTTACACATCATGAGAAAACAACCATACATGTTAATGACTGTACTAACTGCCCTTTTAGCCTATTAAATCCATATGATTGGCTAAGTAGTCAATGTACTATCATTTCCCATTTTAAACAGTTTTAAGTTCAAACACCCCAATATCTCTTATTTGAGTGGTGAATGGCTATCCTATTTGACCACAAGTGGTCAACATGACCAAACATACATGTGAACATATGTCCTTTCAAAGTCAGAGTTATTGACATGATTTTAAGTGAATGAACAGAAAACAAGCTATTATTGCCCCAAGTGCTTACAATTTTCTAGTTAATGGCTACCCTTTAAATCTATGCAGATTATAGGACCAAACATACATGTGTATGTCCTTCCAACTGGGCACATGACATAATTTTCAGCAAGAATAACTACTTGAGACTTTTCATTGAAAAATCCTTTTTTTGAGCTTCTAGAAAGCTTGAATTGAATAGTATTATCATATCTATACACCATTAACAACTTGCTCATGTTGTGATAAAAACTTTTGTAATTATGCAAAATTCATTGGAAAAATCATTTAATCATTTAATTTTGACATAAAAACACATTTTGACATAAACAGTTGTCACATATTCAAATCTTAATCATGAATAACACCATCAAAAACAAGCAGACATGACTAATATTCAAGGTCTAGCCTATCCTAATGACATCAATTGATCAGATAAAACACATAATCAGACGACAAATCATGATTTCAGATAAGCATTTATTCAATTTAGGCAATTCAAACTACTTATCATAATATGAAAAACAGTTAACTGATAATCAAGCATAAGTATCAATGATACCTATGTTGCACAGATAATCACGTAACACAATTCAGTTAACACAAAGAAATTAACATATTCAAGCATTTCAACCAACATTCAATGTGTGTGACCTTAATAAAAAATGATCAATTAGCACACAGAAACACACACTAAGCACACATCCTCAATCAGACCTCATCTGAGTTGATCATCACTAGGGCTTTGTAAAGAAAGTTGAATCAGGTTTTGTTAAGTGGCTTGGTGAATAGGTCAGCCAAGTTGTCACTTGTCTCAACTCTTTTCATCTTAATCAAACCTTTTTCATTGCAATATCTGATGAAGTGATGTCTAATTTCAATAAGCTTAGTCTTTGAATGTTCAACTGGATTCTTAACAGTAAAATATGTAGCAGTATTATCAATAAAAATAGGAGTGTTCAGAAAATTCAAACCATAATCCAGCATTTGGTTCTCAATCCAGAAAACTTGGGCACAACAAGCAGATGTAGCAATGTATTCAGCTTCTGCAGTTGATATGGACACAGTGGTCTGCTTCTTGCATTGCCATGACACCAGCCTGTCTCCCAGAAATTGACATCCACCTAAAGTTGACTTCCTGCTCATGTTGCAACCATCATAATCACTGTCTCTGTAGGCAATAAGGTCAAAAGATTGGTTCTTTGGATACCAAATTTCTAAGTCTGGTCTTCCCTTCAAATATCTAAAAATTCTTTTGACTGCATTCATGTGGGAGACTTTTGGACTTGATTGGAATCTTGCACAGACACATACAACATACATAATGTCAGGTCTTGTAGCAGTTAGGTACATCAGGGATCCAATTTTGGCTCTATATTCATGCTCATCCACAGGCTCCCCCTTTTCATCAGCAATCATCTTTTCTTTGGTGTCCGTTGGAGTTGAAGCTGTCTTGTACTCATGACATTTGGAGTTGTTCAAAACCTGGAGGTTGAGCAACATACACCTCTGAATCAAACTTTCCATTTAGAAATGCAGATTTGACATCAAGCTGGAACACCCTAATGTTCTTTGAGGCAGCATATGCAAGAAAGATCCTGATTGCCTCAAGTCTTGCAACTGGTGCAAAGACTTCCTCAAAGTCTATTCCTTCTTTTTGAAGGCATCCTAGTGCCACAAGTCTAGCTTTGTTCTTAATCACCAAACCCCTCTCATCCCTTTTGTTTCTGAAAACCCATTTTATGCCAACTGCTGACCTGTTTCTTGGCCTTTCAACCCGATCCCAAACATGTAGACCTCTTAATTGTACCAATTCCTCATGCATTGCTTCCACCCAACTGTTGTCCTTTAGAGCTTGAACAATGTTCTTTGGTTATATATGGGATAGGAAGCAGGAGTATAAACAGATTTTTGCAATTTCAGAGTGGCTTATAGTAACTCTTTCATTTATATCTCCAATGATGTTTTCAGAGGGATGATTCTTTTCAACATAAGGAGTTTGAACTATCATGTCAACAGACACATTTGTGTTAAGATTTGATTCATTGAGGTCTGGTTCTTCAATGATCAAACAGCTGTTTAACTGTCACTACTTGGTGCTTCTTCATGTATCTGTCTTGAAGTTGATGCACCAGTGTTGTCTTAATTCATCCTTTCAAACATATCTTTAAATCTTGCAGTTATTACAGCTTCCTCATTTGTTTGATTGCTTGGATTTCCCTCAGTCTGAACTTGATCATTCTTAATTTCTTGATTCTCATAATTGTCTTGAACTTGGTCAACTATGTCACTTGAGGGATCCATTATGAATGTTTACTCCTTTTCTTTACTAGAAACCTTCTTCCACAACTCTTCTAAGTCCAATGTTTTATTCTTTTTCTCTTCAAACACACTGGTCTTGTAGAATGAGTCATCAAAGTCTTCAGGATAAATCTTGAAAGATCTTATCAATTTTTCATGATCAAACAGCCAAGCTGCACCATCAACTGTATTGAACTGATTCTCATTAAAGATGATGTCAGATGATTCAATAAAACTCAAATGGTCTTTCACATATACTCTATAAGCTTTTGAGTGTGTTGAATATCCAACAAAGAAGCAATCCAAGGATTTAGTTTGAAACTTGTTTAAGTAGTCTCTGGTGTTCAGAAGAAAACATTTGCATCCAAAGGGCTTGAAAAACTTCATTTAAGGCTTTCTATTGCTGAAAATTTCATATGGTGTCTTCTTATGCCTTTTGTTAACAAGTGCCATATTCTTAACATAGCAGGCAGTATTTATAGCTTTAGCCCAAAATATCATTGGTAGATTTGCATCTGCTAACATGGTGTTCTATTTCTTCTTTCTACAACACCATTTTGTTAAGGAGTTCTAGGAGCTGAGAATTGCGAAAGTATTCCTTTTTGTGTACAGAATTCTTCCATGACTCCATTCTTTAACTCAGTGCCATTATCACTTCTCATTAATTTAACTCTCTTATTCAATTTGTTCTCAATCATTATCACACAGCCCTTAATCAACTCTGCAGTCTCATCCTTTGTACTCAAGAAATAAACCCAAGTATATCTTGAGTAATCATCAATGATCACCAGACAATATCTTTTCTTTCCTATACTTGGCACACTCACAGGACCAAAATGATCCATGTGAAGTAATTCAAGTGCTTGATCAATTGAGTTGATGAGCTTTGTCTTATGAGAGGATTTGTGTTTCTTGCCTTTCTGGCATGAACTGCAATGATCATCTAGTTTGAACTCTCTTGTAGGTAAGCCAATGACATGCTCACCGTTAACAAGTCTGTTCTTGTTCTTCAGATTCACATGACATAGTTTCCTGTGCCACAATTTTGCTTCATTTTTCAGTGGCTTTGGAAACAAAACATGTGCCACCCCTTGAAACAACTTCTTTCATATTAAGCTCATAAAGATTGCCATTTCTTGGGTCCATCATCGTAAACATTTTTGGTGGGATTACAAATTCAGGTTTTAAGATGAAACAGTGTGAGTCATCAAAACCAACTTTGTAACCCTTATCACACATTTGTGAAATACTCAGCAAATTATACTAGAGACCTTCAACGTGAAACACATTGTCAAATGAAACCTTTCCATTTGTAAAAATTCCTTTTCCAACAATCTTTCCTCCATTTTCATCACTTCCAAATGCTACAGGACCTTCAAACTTTTCTTCATAGTTAACAAGTGACCTCTTGTCACAAGTCATGAACCTAGAACATCCACTATTCATGTACCATATGTCATTAAGTGGAGTGGAGTGTTCCTGCACAAAAAAAAGAGTTTGATTAGTTAAGTGATGAAGTGAAAGCTATTTCAACTTGAAGCTCAACAGTTTCAATTTCAGTGGCAGCAGTGAAAGTGAGTGTCGTTTGCTCAGGATCTTCATGAGTGACTTCAATATTTTCCGAGTTGTCAGTTTCATAACCACACTCTCTAGGAGTTTTAACAAATGAGGTTGTGACTTGGGATTCTTCTGGTGCATTGTCATACTCTTGAACTACATAATCTTTCTTTTCTGAGTATTCTCTTACATCAGCAGTTCTATCCACTTTAGCCTCAACCTTAGGTTTCCAAAGAAATCCTTCTGGTTCATATACATGCTTTAACAAGAACTTCTCATCACCTGTCAGTTCTGTTGGTTTCTTTCTTGAAAAGACACCTTTGTTTCTTGTCTTTTCACTGCTAGGTGAACCTTGAGAGCTATCAGAATCAACTAATTGAGTATCTTCTTTGGAGCTGACTCTCATAGGCTGAAAGTTCCTTTTGACCACTTTCTCATTCTTCTTAGGAGACACACTCCTTCTTGCTGATTTAGACACTTGTCTCCTTGTTTTAAATTCAGTGTTATTTTCATGTCTTGTCTTTTCAGCTGATTTCAATTCATCTTTATTCATGGTTTCATTTCCACACACCTTTCCTTTTCCCAGGTATGCATTATACTTTTGCTTGTACATAACAAAATCTTGGCCATACTTTGTTTCATCTGGGACATGAAAGGGTTTGAAGTTGAATCTTTCTTTACATGAGTCTGTGTGATGACCATATTCATCACACTTCTTGCACCAAACCTTTCCCTTGTATCTTTCATGTTCATTAGGTTTCTTGAATCTTTCACTTGGTTTAGGTGCTTTAACTCCAAGTGTCTTTTGAGTCTTCAGACTATCATAATCAATTGAAAAAGGAACAAATTCCTCAATCTTGATGTCTTGTCTTTCAAGTTTACTTTTGACAAAGACAATCTTTTCCATAATCATAGGTTACTCATCTTGGCTTTCTCTATGTCTTGACTGTCTTTTCTCATATTCTTCCATGGTTTCCACTTCTCCAACATCAAGCACCTCATGATTAGAAAAGACTGGATAAACAAGGATAAAGTTATCAACATCTATAGTTTCAGTCACTTTTTCTTGTTGTTTTGCTTTATCCTTTCCAATACAGCTTTGCTTGGAGGCCTTACATCATTGTAGCTTATATTCTTCCTTTCACAAATGTCAAAAGACACATGTTCTCTTTTCATTCTTTCATTTTGTTTTTTCATTCTTGGTGTGACTAGCGGATACAATGGAAGTTTGTCAATTGATTTAGGTTTCTTCACTCTTCTTCTTCTATCAGCAGCCCTGATCTCTTCTTCAGTTATTTGATCACTCAATTCACTCAAATCATCTTGATTAAGATCATCAGAATCAAAGTCATCTTCAGAGACTTGCACACCAATTGATTTTTCTTCTTTCCCTTCTTCCTTAACCACAAACTCACCTTCTGCATTTACCTTAACAATTTTATACAAATCAACAAATTCTTCTTTGTCATGAAAACCATCTCTGAATTGTTGCAGATATGCATCTCTTTTCTCTTTATCAACTTTTGGCATAAAGTTTTTGAATGGTGGTGGAACTGCTTTGTATTTATCTTTCTCACTTACTTCGTTTAGGATACCACATATGTTTCCTGTGGAA
The DNA here is from genome assembly GCF_021521415.1 of Bidens hawaiensis. NCBI lineage: Eukaryota > Viridiplantae > Streptophyta > Magnoliopsida > Asterales > Asteraceae > Bidens > Bidens hawaiensis. The sequence goes on from NW_027492826.1 coordinate 493,762, forward strand.
ACCAAGTTCTTCAAGAATTCATTCTCAATTTGCAGTTTTGTGTTCTGCACCTTTTCTTCAACAATCATCTTCTTTAATCCATCAATCTCAGTGGTGTATCTTTTCTGAGCTCTGTAGCTACTTATGCAATCTTCTTCTAAACTTTTAATCTTTCTTCACTTATCAACTCACTTGCTTCATATCCATTGATGATACTTTTCTTCCTAAAACACTCACTTTCCATCTTGCCTACTTTTGTTTTCAATTCATTGATTATTTCATTCTAATCAATAGTAGAAACAGAGTGTACCTGAGATGATGATCCACCTTCTTTCTCAATCAAGGCCATGAATGCTGCATTTACCCTCTTGATGTCATCTGCAATGTCTTCTTCATGATTGCTCCAATCAAAACTACCCTCATGTTGTGTGGTGACAGCCACATTTCCTTGATTTCTGGGTTGATTTTGATTAGTTGGGACTGAGTTGTTTGGCATAGTTTGATGGTTTTGATTGTTGTTTCTTTGAAAGTTTTGATTCTGAGGCACAACTTGATGATTGTTATTCATTTGAGACTGTTGAAAGTTGTTGAAGTTGGGATTGTAGTTATTGAAGTTGTTAGGATTGTTGTTTCTTTGCTGATTCTGCTGATATTGATGCTGCTGATTTCTTGACTGGTTTTGGTATAGATTCATCTGTTAGTTTCTTGGCATGTTGGATTCTCTGGCAAAATGACCAGGCTGTTAACAGTTATAGCAAATTGCTTTTGACTTGTCAAATCTAATTCTTTCATTTGGCCTTGATAAGAGAGATATCGGTCTGTTGTATAGCATTTTGCTTTTAAGAGCCAACATGGTTGCTTGCCATTTCAAATCCAGGTCTTCCAAATCATCAACATCTATATGTTCAAGGTCATCCTTGATGACACTTGTATGAATCAGATTTTTTTCTACAAAAGCATTGTATGATTCTGTAAACATAGAGAACAAAGCATGTGTTTCCCTTCCTTGGCCACTTCCTCCACCAGTGTAAGGTACATGTCCACTTGCCATTGAGGCATAATCAGTATCATCCATAAGTTGGACATTGAACCTTTGCTGGTTTCCTTGATGACTTGTACTCCCATTCACAGATTTAGGTGTATACATACCCGGCTCAACTGGTTCTTCAATGATAGGAATCTGTTGTTGTTTTTTGGTCGTCAAGTAGCCCATTGGTGCAATGAGAGCATTAGTGATCTGGAAACATGGCTTCTCTTCTTTTATCATTTCATTCTTAATCATTTCTATTTCTGCAGCCTGAAGGAAGCACACTACATCATCCACCTTCAAATCATTGAAATTTGGCTTTTGGAGGATGAATTTGCAAGCAGTGTACCATTCCTAGGGCATTGAGTTAAGCAGCTTAGTATTCAAGTCAAAATCAGTCATGACATAGTTAGTGGTTCTTAGCTCATTCACAATTGCTATGAATCTTTCCAGAATTGACTTCAATCTCTCTCTATCCTTGTATTTAAATCTCTCTAACTATTGCTTGAGCCTCTGCTTTTTGATGTTCTTCAATTTAGTGTTCCCCTTAAACATTTCAAGGATTGCATCATACATAGCCTTAGCTGTGGTGTGATGTGCAACCTTGGTCAATATTTCCCATGACAGACGTAGCTTTATCATGGCTAAGGCCCTGTCATCCACTTTCCTCATTCTGTCTCTTATAGTAGTAGTTGCATTAGCACCATCATTAGTGTTTTGTGGGCCATTCTTGATTGAATTCCACATAACCACATCATTATCGCAAACGCCTGCTTCAAATAAGACCTTCCATTTTGTGAAGTTTTCCTGTCCATAGAGTCTAGGAATCTTATTAGTAGACACCTCTTGTTCTTCGTAACCAGACATTTTGAAAATCAAAATTAGTTGATTTGTAAAAGACAAGTTTTAAAAACAATCAGATCTGAAAACCGGTTGTCCAGATATGATGAATCTGGTGCGAATAGAACAAGAATCAGAGGTAAAGATTTAAACTTTAAATAAAATAAGGAAGAGAAAACACTGGAAAGATGTAAATCTGGATAGAAATGACGACTAGAGATTGAAATTTGGCTTTTGGAGGATGAATTTGCAAGCAGTGTTCCATTCCTTGGGAATTGAGTTAAGCAGCTTAGTATTCAAGTCAAAATCAGTCATGACATAGTCAGTGGTTTTTAGCTCATTCACAATTGCTACGAATCTTTCCAGAATTGACTTCAATCTCTCTCTATCCTTGTATTTAAATCTCTCTAACTGTTGCTTGAGCCTCTGCTTTTTGATGTTCTTCAATTCAGTGTTCCCCTTAAACATTTCAAGGATTGCATCATACATAGCCTTAGCTGTGGTGTGATGTGCAACCTTGGTCAATATTTCCCATGACAGACGTAGCTTTATCATGGCTAAGGCCCTGTCATCCACTTTCCTCATTCTGTCTCTTATAGTAGTAGTTGCATTAGCACCATCATTAGTGTTTTGTGGGCCATTCTTGATTGAATTCCACATAACCACATCATTATCGCAAACGCCTGCTTCAAATAAGACCTTCCATTTTGTGAAGTTTTCCTGTCCATAGAGTCTAGGAATCTTATTAGTAGACACCTCTTGTTCTTCGTAACCAGACATTTTGAAAATCAAAATTAGTTGATTTGTAAAAGACAAGTTTTAAAAACAATCAGATCTGAAAACCGGTTGTCCAGATCTGATGAATCTGGTGCGAATATAACAAGAATCAGAGGTAAAGATTTAAACTTTAACTAAAATAAGGAAGAGAAAACACCGAAAAGATGTAAATCTGGATAGAAATGACGACTAGGGCAGCTGACGTCACTCTTTAATGGAACAGTGTTCTGCTTACGTCATTGTTCTTCAAATCTTCAATCAGCAACAATTTCTTACTAAAATAGCATTGACCAGCTCTGATACCATTTGTCAGGTCCCCGATTGTTGGTAGATCGTTAGCAAATAAAGTGTTGACAAGAGAGTTAATGAGGGTTGCTATATTTAGAAAGAAAACCGTTTGATAAAGGCGGAATCAATAACAAACGATTTGGTTGCTGAGTAATCAAAAAAAGTTAACTAACACACAAGATTCACACAAAAGATTTCCATTTAAATAATGTTAATCATACAATTGATAATCTATCTAGGGTTTATTGATGGGAAAGGTTGTCCGCACAATACTAATAACGGCCGTCACTTGACAAAAATTCTTTCTATTATCGTATTCAGCCGCCTTCCAGAGGTGTACCCTAAGTATTCCTTTTATAGGCCTGACACCTCTGGACAGCTTTCATTCCTTCTAGAAACCCTAAATATATCGTACATATTCAAGTTACATATTCAAAATAATCCTAAGTGTAAAACAAGTCTTCCGGGTAGGCTTTGTAGAAGTAAACTTCTCAGAGTAGACTTTGTGCTCTGCTTTCCTTGTTAGACATGGTAACCTTGAAGTGTGCCCGGGAACAGTTTTCCGGGTATGCTTTACTTGGAGTATTTTCCAAAAGGAAAATACTCACCAGGAATACTTCAATCTTCTTGATTATCTCAGACTTTGCTCGACATAACCTTACTAGCAACCTTGTTCTTCAATGGTCTTATCAACTCCTTGCTTGGAATAAGCTTATTAGCAAATGTGCTTGGGATCACGGTACCTTGCATGAGTTGAACCCTGCCCGATTTTACTTGATATGTTTCATTAAACAACAAGCTTACCTTGACCACTATATTATTAAAGATTACCTTGCCCGATTCTTCCAATCACTTGGCTTCATGGGCTTGGTTAGCCAAGAGCTTACTCTGAAGTAAACCTTACTCGGCTATGAAGAACAAACCTGCTTGATATAGAGAACCTTGCCCGGGTGTACACTAACTAGTGAACCCTGCCTAGTTAAACACTAAAGTGTGAACCCTTCCCGGATATCCTCTAAAGAAGACTTCAAGAAGATAACCTTGCCTCGTAGGCAAAATATTTTGCCCAACTAAGTTAAACCTTGCTCGGATGTCTTAGGTGTGTCCGGCTCCATACTTATCAATATCTGAGGAGGTTGAGAAGATTTCAATCTTCCTTGTAATCAGTTTTGGGTCAAATCTTGACTCGACATCTTGGATCCTAGCTTCTTTTAAAGGTTGTTGATTATGATCTTGTTGCTTGACTCTGCTTAGCCATTAGCTTGAGGATGCACTGGAGTAGATGTAATCATCTTGATGCCCCAACTGTCACAAAAGTTAGTGGTTCTTTTTTCGATAAACTAGGAACCACTGTCACAAATAATTTCTGAAGGAATGCCAAATCTAGTAATAATATTTCTTTTAATAAAGAATATCACCGCTTTTTCGCGAAGTTGAACAAAAGCTTCTGCCTCTATCTACTTTGAATAGTAGTCAGTCATTGCAAGCATGAATAATTTTCCTCCTGGTGCCATAGGTAGCTTACCCACAATATCCATGCCCCATTTCATGAAAGTCCATGATGAGGATATAGGATACATAGGTTTTGCTGGTTGATGAAGAATGTTTGCATGTCTTTGACAAGAATCACACTTCTTTGAATATTCCATGGCGTCTCTCTTCATGGTTGGCCAATAGTATCCTGTTCTCAGAATCCTTGAGAATAGGGCTCTACCTCCAGTGTGATTACCACAATCACCTTCGTGAAAGTCTTTGAGCACCTCTTGAATTTCAGGATCCTCGATACACCTCAAGTATGGACCTGCAAGTGATTTTCTATATAGCATATCATCTAATAAAATATATTTTGATACCTTGAGTTTGAAAGATTTGGGATTCTCTATGGCTGGAATCTCTCCGGTTCGAATGTATTTCTTAATTGGGATGATCCAGTATCCTTGGCTAGCTGAGGATAATGGATCCCAAAGTACAATCTGTTTATCAGTTGTTATCTCTCGAACTTCTTGGTCTCCTATTGCTGGCGAGAGTGTATAGATGATTGGGATCTTCATATCTTCTGGAATTTTTAAGGATGAGGCTAAATTAGCTAAGGAAACTGCCCCAACATTTTCTTCTCTTGGTACCTGTATGATACTAAACAACTCGAAGGATTTTGCTAATTCCTTCACAACTTCTAAATATTTGATCATTTTTTCACCTTTCACGGTATAAGAACCTTAAAGTGGTTAGTTATAAGTAAAGAATCCATATAAACTTAAATATACCTGATCCAAATTTGTTTGGCTAAAAGTAAACCTACGATGAGTGTTTCATACTCTGCCTCATTGTTGGTGGCTTGAAATGCACATGCAATGGCCTGGGGTATTATGTCCCCCTGTGACGATTTCAGTAGTATGCCCAATCCCGTACCTCTTATGTTGGATGCTCCATCTGTGAAGAGGATCCAAGTATCCTTGGTTTCTTCTAGTTGTTGAACCTCCAAGTCGGATTCATTCTGCATGTCAAAGCTAAAATCAGCCACAAAGTCTGCTAGTGCCTGCGATTTGATAGCTGTTCTAGGCTCATACTGAATGTCATACGCACTCAGCTTCACAGCCGACTTGGTCATTCTACCTGACAATTCTGGTTTTCTAAGAAAATTCTTAACAGGATAGTTAGTTCTTAAAATAATAGTATGTGTTTCAAAATAATGTCTTAATTTAGTGGAAGCCATAATAAGTGCAAGAATTAGTTTTTCTAAATGAGAATACCTGGTTTCTGTATCTAATAGACTTTTACTTACATAATAAACGAGATGTTGTTCACCTTCATTATCCTTCACAAGGACAGCACTTACGGCTTTTCCTGAAACAGCTAGGTAGAGATATAAGGATTCTCCATCCACAGGCTTCATTAGAGCTGGAGCTGAAGATAAGTAATCCTTTAATGCTTTGAGGGCGACTTCATGCTTCTCTGTCCATTTGAACTTCTTGTTTTTCCTATGAATATCATAGAAGTCTTTGCACTTTTCCGAGGATCAGGAAATGAATCTGTTGAGAGAAGCTATTCCTCCCGTCAATCTCTGTACATCCTTAGAATTCGCAGGGATTTGAAGTTAATGATGGCTTTGATTTTCTCAGGGCTTGCTTCTATTCCTCTTTTAGTCACCATATATCCTAGAAACTTTCTAGCCTTAACACCAAAATGGCATTTTTCCGGATTCAGTTTCATGTTATACTTGTCGAGGATATTGAATGCTTCTTCAAGATCTCTGAGATGATCCTCATTCCTCTTTGACTTCACCACCATGTCGTCTATGTAGACCTCCATAGTCTTGCCTAACTGATCCTTGAACATCATGTTGACTAATCTTTGATATGTTGCCCATGCATTTCTTATTCGAAATGGCATAACAATATAACAATATATGCCGGTAGGAGTCATGAATGTTGTATCCTCTTGGTCAGACGGTTCCATCGGAATTTGTTGAAATCCAGAGGAAGCGTCCATAAAGGTGAGTATTTCGTGTCCTGCCGTAGCATCTACCATGGAATCTCTATGTGGTAATGGGAAAGGATCCTTAGGGCATGCCTTGTTTAAATCAGTTAATCGACACATACCCTCCACTTTCCATTCTTTTTGGAAACAACAACTATATTAGCTAACAATCGAGGATACTTAACCTCTCTGATCATACCGGCCTTGAGAAGTTTTTCAACTTCTTCTTGTATGATCGTGTTCCTCTCAGGAACAAATTTCTTTCTCTTCTGATGGATGAGTTTAATACATAAATCAAGGCATAACTTGTGAGTAATTACCTCCTTAGAAATACCTGTCATGTCTGAATGTTTGAATGCAAACATGGATTTTCTTCGCTTTAGAAAGGATATCATATCCACCTCAATCTCACTATGGATACCGGATCCTAGGAACACTTTCACATCTGGATCCTCGGAGTCCAAGGATACTTCCTTTAAGTCCTTCTCACGAGATTCCAGCATGTCACTAGGATGTTGTCGTAGTTCTTGGCTTCAACTTGGTCACCATCTATCCTTACCATTCCCCAAGGAATTGGTACTTTGATGCATTGATGATAAGTAGAGGCCACTGCCTTCATCCCATGTAGCCAAGGCCTGCCTAAAATAACATTGCAACAATAAAGGTTATCTATAACATAAAATTTTTGGTAAGAGTTTAACCCTTCGATGTATATTGGGAGTTTGATGTCCCCCAATGTCTTCTTGGTTTCTCCACTGAAGCCGACTAACACCGACGTCCTCGGGATGATTTCTGAATCTGGGATGTTCATATTTTGAAAGACATCATGTTGGATGATGTTGACCGAGCTTCCACCATCGATAAGGAACTTGCGTACATAATGGTTTGCATTAAAAAAAGTAACAATCAAAACGTCATGATGTGGATCCTGGATGCTTGATTTATCTTCTTCATCAAAGAAGATCCTTTTGTCAGTTGTGACATTCGCGACAAAACGAGGTATACCTTATTCATTACGTAGCGAGTAAACGAGTAACCGACCGATACTGATTATGACCCGTATATATACTGAGGGGTCATATGCGAGTTATATATATATATATATATATATTATAGTGGTGAACATTTTGATATTTAGGCCCCAGTACTATTAAAACCATTTAAACGTAAAAGGTTTCGTTTATTGATACACTATAAGTTTAAACGCAATCGTTGAAATCAAAACGAGCATTGTAGCATCCATCAAGCCGAAAAAGATTTATAAAAAACTTATATGACATGTTCTATGCAATCCATGAAAATATTTTGGGGTTTTACAACATTTTAATATGTTTTTATTATTTTTACAAAAATGAGTTGAAAAACGAACGTTTTCGCGCTATTTTTCGCATCTGATTTAATTATCATGCGAAAAAATGAACCCGAACCAAATTGGAAACTGAGATTTCATGTATGGCACGTAAACCATTGAAAAGTGGGCCAAGAAAGGGATCCATGCCCCCCCTAAATTGCGGCCGCCCCCATGGGCACCCATTTTCCTTTGTTTTCTAAGTATAATAAACCTAAATATTATTCAATACATTCTACAAACTTCTGGCCAGCTCGTCTTAGCAAAAACCCTAGAGGTAATACTTAATTTTCATTGATTTCATAATTGATTTACATGGTTTAAACATAGAAAATTATTTCTTGATTAGTTTTAACATGTTTAACCATACTAAAACCATAAAAATAAATTAAAATCATTTTTTGATGTTAAACATGTCTACAAAGCAGAATCATATAGATTTTTGGTCAAATACGCGGATTAGAACATGAATACAATGTTTTTACGGTTTGAAATTTTGGTTTGAAACCAAAACCGAAACCCTAGTTAACAAGGCTGTTCAATGGATTATTTATGCTTGATGTGATGTTATATGATATGTAGATACACTTAGTTTGCAACCCAAGACCCGGAGAGTCGTTTAAACTATCGATTATCGCCGAAAACCGACAAGGTAATACCGTATTACTCGTTTAGGGGCTGTTTAGTATTAGGTCGTGACATTCTTGTTTTTAGCTTATGAAACATTTCGGTACCATCAGAGATCACATAATTGAGTCCCTGTTTAAATTTGGTAATTTTTCGATAAACGGAGAATATTTGGCGAATTTATTACCATTTATTAGTGGTTTGGAACCCAGAAATGTTATGTTAGGATCACTGGAAAAATTTTTGGAACATTTGGAGATGTCTAAGTATTTTTTGTGCAATTGCGTTTTAATTGACATTTAACAGCCGAACAACGCATAAAAAGGCATTTTGACCAAAGATTTAGATTTTGGAGATTTTTCAGGAGCTATTTCATGGTATTGTGACCACTTGGAAAACTTATCGGATTTTTCGGATTTCGTTTGGTGTAAACGGGCTGTTTATTACTTAATTATAACACATTTAATGAATTTTTGTAAATAGATAATTAATCTTAAAATTTATGAAAATAATTTTATAAAATTCTCCATATTTTAATTTATTTTTACAAAAAATTTCATAATTTATATATAAGTTCATAATTAGTTATGATTAATCAAAGATTTAAACTATATTTGTTTTAACGAAACCGGCAGTTTTGTGTTTAACGGACTGACTGGTATGTCAAAATGTCAAAAGTGGTCAAATATCATAGTTCTAGATAAATTTGATAAAAACGAACTTTTTACGAGCATTCCGGACAATTCGGGTGGATTGTACGCGTTTTGTATAATAAAAAATCGTGTGAAAACGGAAACGAAACATGCGTTCAATCCAGATACCGAAACCTCAAAATTCTTTCATAAATCAAATCATTTTATCAATCAATATGTTTACTTAAGATTGTGTGATCTTTTCTATTCCGGAAACGCATAAACGATCAACTTGGCTAGGCTCAAAAAACGATGAAATTGAGCATACAACGTCACGATCTAAGACTACGGTCATGTTCTAGGACTATCAGCAATACCCATACTAAGTTATACAGCCCGATTTAGTTTAAACACTATACTAGTATTAACAATACGATACCGGTTATAGGACCCAAGCTATAATCGAGGCACAATACTTACTGACACGTATTACCAGCCGGAACTACGATAAGGTGAGTTTCACGACCCTACTTTCTAAATGGATTTACGAACTTTTGAGGTGGAAAGCATGTTTAAATATACTTATATACTTGAAAATGTGTGATGATGTGAATTATGTAAGTGCTAACACTTGAAAGGCCTCCCACACGAGTGATTAACTACAAGCCGAAGGCATGTGAATAGTACTATAGGTTTGACAAACCGAATTGACGGGCCGGAGGGGTATGCCGGAACATATTTATTATCAAATGCACATGACCATGCGAACTTTTGTAACCTGCCATGTAACATACTTGAGGCAAGTAGAGCCAATGTAGGCATAGGAAGTGCGTGGGCAGGAAAGGCCACGTAATGGGAACTGGTCGAGGATTCAGTCGTGGCTTAATATAATTACATCACATATTTACAAAACATGAATACTATGATTACGTATACTGGTTTTCGTTCGTACTTGTGAAACTTGAAACTCATCAACTAGACGTAGTTGACCCATTTTAACATGCTTTTCAGGTAAGGCCAAGTTGGAATGATTGGTGCTAAACTCTGAAGTGAATCGATGTAGATAGATACGAGTATCTATTAAAGAATAAGCATCCAAGAGAACTGGTTATGTGTTTTCGCCTAGTTTGTAAACTTAGTACCTACCAATGTAATATGATGTAAATTAGTTTGTTGAATTTTTTTATAAACAATGTGGTTGATACCATTATTATCTGTTACATTCCCATATTACGCTTCCGTAACTACCTAGTCGGGGTGTGTCAAAAGTCGTCAAGGTGGTGGATATAACCGGTCGTTCCCCGTTATCCAACTTGGTCTCTTTGGCCAACCTCTTAGCTACGGAGAAATAAGTTCCACATATGTCTGAGCCGCCAGAAATTAAGTTGATCACTTGAGCATTTGGTGGGGGCGTAGTTGCTTTTTAGGGAGCCTCTTCAGGATCCTGGATCCTGGACTTCTTTATTCCCAACAGTTCAGTGGCCCTTGCTTAGGAGGTGTCCGATTTCCCTCCTAAAACCGATGCAATCGTCCGTCATGTGGCCAAAATCTTCGTGGAAGGCACACCATTTGGACTTATCTCGAACGTTTTGATTGTTGAATTTGGAATAGGGCTATGAGTTGTTGTTCTTGAGCGAGAACCCTTGCTTCTTGTCGGGAGATTCTTGCTTTGTTTGATTCCCCAGACGATCCTGGATCCTCTTGTCATCTTCCAACGGTATAAATCTGACTTCATCTAAGGACCTGCTAGGAGTCATCACAAGATCATCATAAAAGGGGGAGCCCCTCTGAAGTCCCATCTTGAATGCTTCAACAGCAGTAGCCATGTAAAGATTAGGGATTTCAAGAGCTTCCCTGCCGAACCTTGTAAAAAAATCCCTAAGGGATTCATCACTAGTTTGGATAACTCCGTATGAATCACTAGTTAACTTCTCAAATTTCCTACTACAGGAAAACTGACTGTTGAACAAGTTAACTAAGTGTGAGGAAGAAGTAACTAAAAAGGGAGAAAGACTTAGCAACCTTTTTAACGCAGGTCCTTTCAGTGTGGAACAGAAGCCTTTGCACAGACAAGCCTCCTTGAGCCTCTCAGGGATTGGATTGATCTCCATACGCTCCCTATATTGTGCAACGTGCTCCTCAGGATCTGTGGTCCCATCATAAGTCTTTATGTTGGGGGTCTGGAATCGCTTTAGGATTTCAGCATCACAGAAAGGCGGAGCAAATCTGAATAACTTGTGGCTTCCCTTTGGTATATCGGGAATTGGACGTTTCACCCCGGGTACGCTGGATATCATATCCTTAAGTTTCTGCCGTTCGTTGGCCATA